>NW_026869940.1:0-22949 GCF_019925205.1 Metopolophium dirhodum
TTGTTTGAATTAAAATAATTAAATTTGATCTAATAGGTGATTTCATTATTGTTAATATAATTGCTATAATTAAATTAGTTAATAAAATAATTTTTAAAATTCAGTATATATTTTAATTAAAATATTAATTTTGGAGATTAATGATAATATGTATATATTTATACTGATTTATTTTAAATAATTTTATAATTTTGATTTACAATATCAATGTTTTTTTTAAACTATTAAAATGATAAATTTATTTATTTTAGTTTTAATATTTATATTATTTTCTGGAGTCTTATTTTATATTTTTAATTTTAATCATTTATTAATAATACTTTTAGGATTAGAATATTTATTATTAATTTTATCTTTATTATTTTTGTTAAATTTAATAATATTTATTAAGCAATATATTTTATTATTAGTTTTTTTTATTTTTTGTATTAGTGAAAGAGTATTAGGTTTAACAATTTTGATTTTAATAGTTCGTATATATGGAAATGATTATATAAAATCATTAATAATTTTACAATGTTAATAATTTTAATATTAATTATTTTTAGAATGATTTTTTTTAGCTTGAAGGTTAAAAGATGATGATTAGCCCAGAATTTTTTTTTTTTTTTTTTTTTTTTTTATATATTTTAAGATTCCAATATTCAATTATTTTTTAAATATTAGATATTTATTTGGTATAGATATATTTTCTTATTTAATATTTATATTAGGTATTTGGATTATTAGATTAGTTTATATTTCTAGACTTAATTTTAAAAATAATTATTTAAATTATTTTAATTTATTAATATTTATTTTTGTTATTATTTTTTATTTTTGTTTTTTTAGAAATAGTTTTTTTTTATTTTATATTTTTTATGAAATTAATTTAATTCCTGTAATTATTTTAATTTATGGTTGAGGATATCAATATGAGCGTTTTAAAGCTGGATTTTATTTATTTATTTATATAATTTTTTTTTCTTTACCTTTTTTTTCATGTTTATTAAGTTTAAATAATTTTAACTTTATATTTATGTATTATTTTGATTATTTAAATAATTTAAATTTTTATTTTTATATATTTTTAATAATAATTTTTTTAGTTAAAATACCTTTATTTATATTTCATATCTGATTACCTAAAGCTCATGTTGAAGCTCCTATTTGTGGTTCAATAATTTTAGCTGGTATTATATTAAAATTAGGTGGTTTTGGTATTTATCATATTTTAATGTTAATTTTTAAGATTAATCTTAAATTTAATTATTTATTAATTTCTTTATGTTTATTAGGAATAATAATTTTAAGATTAGTTTGTTTTTTTCAAAGAGATCTTAAAATTTTAATTGCTTATTCTTCTGTTGTTCATATAGGTTTAGTTATTATTGGGTTTTTAACTTTAAATAATTGAGGTTATTTTGGTTCATTAATTTTAATATTTGGTCATGGTTTATGTTCTTCTGGATTATTTTGTTTAAGAAATATTTGTTATTTACGTTTTAAAAGTCGTAGAATGTTTTTAAATAAAGGTTTAATTAATATTTATCCTTTTTTATCATTTTGATGATTTTTATTATGTTCTTCTAATATATCTTTTCCTCCTTCTTTAAATTTATTTGGTGAATTATTTTTATTAATTAGTTTAATAATTTGATTAGATTATTTTTATATATTTTATTTATTAATTATGATTTTAATATTTTTATATAGTCTTTATTTATATTTATATACTCAATATGGTAAATTATTTTTTAATATAAATTATTTAGTTTATATTAATTTAACAGAATATTTATTATTATTTATACATTGATTACCTTTGAATATAATTTTTTTAATTATAGAATTATTTTGTTATTTAAATAGTTTAATTAAAATATTAATTTGTGGAATTAAAGATTATATGTTATATTTAAATAATTAAATTTAATTTTTTTTTTTTTTTTTTTTTTTTTTTTTTTTATATCATTTATTATTTTTTTTATTTTAGGCTTATTATTAATTTATTTTGATAAATTTTATTTTATTGAGTATATATTTTTTTTTTTTAATTCTTGTATAGTTTTATATGTTATTTTATTGGATTGAATATCTTTAATATTTATTTCTTTTGTATTTTTGATTTCTTCAATAATTTTATTGTATAGAATAGAATATATAAATTATGATTTTAATAAGAATCGATTTTTAATATTAATAAATTTTTTTATTATGTTTATATTTTTTTTAATTCTTAGTCCTAATTTAATTAGAATTTTGTTGGGTTGAGATGGTTTAGGAATGGTTTCTTTCTGTTTAGTTGTTTTTTATCAAAATAAAAAATCTTATAGTTCGGGATTGGTAACTGTTATTTTAAATCGTTTAGGTGATTTATTTATTATTATATCTATAATTTGAATATTAAATTTTGGTTCTTGAAATTTTATTTTAATTAATTATTATAGAAATTTAAATTATTTATTTTTTATTAGTTTGATAATTATATTTGCTTCTTTGACTAAAAGAGCTCAAATTCCTTTTTCTTCTTGGTTGCCTTTAGCTATAGCAGCTCCTACACCTGTTTCTTCTTTAGTTCATTCTTCTACTTTAGTAACTGCTGGTATTTATTTAATAATTCGGTTTAATGAAATTTTTTTAAATTTTTCTTTTTTAAATTATTTAATAGTAATTTCTTGTTTAACTATATTAATATCTGGTTTAAATGCAATTTTTGAATTTGATTTAAAGAAAATTATTGCTTTTTCTACTTTAAGTCAAATAAGTTTTATATTTATGATTTTATGTTTAGGTAAAATTGATATATGTTTTTTTTATTTATTAATACATGCTTTATTTAAATCTATAATATTTTTGAGATCTGGTATTTTAATTCTTAATATAAATAATAATCAAGATATTCGTAAAATAGGGGGATTAATTGATTATTTACCTTTTTGTGGTTTGATTTTTATATTTACTTTAATATCATTATGTGGTTTTCCTTTTTTCTGTAGTTTTTATTCTAAGGACTTGATTTTTGAATACTTTTTAATAATAAATTTGAATTTTTTTTTTTTTTTTTTTTTTTTATTTTCTTTTTTTTTAACTTTTTTTTATTCAATTCGTGTAATTTATTATTTAATAATAATAAATTTTTCTATATTTAATTATTTAATGATTATTAAATTTGAAAGAAAAATCTTAATTATTAGTATAATATTTATTAGTTTTATTATGTTGTTTTTTGGTTCTTTTTTTATATGATTAATATTTTATAAATTTGATTTAATTTTATTAGAATTTAAATTTAAGATTTTAAGAGTATTAATTTTATTTTTTAGAATTTGATTTTTTTTTGAACTTAATAATTTTTTATTTTCTATAAAATATATATTTTCTTTATTTAATATTTTTTTTTTTAGATTAATATGAAATTTATTATTTTTTAAAGTAAATTTTTTTTTAAATAATTTTCTTTATATTGGATTTTTTACTTTAAAGGTTTTTGAAATTGGTTGAATTGAATATAATTTAAATAGAGGTTTAATTTATTTTTTTAAGAAAATAATTAGATTTAGACAGAGTATTTTTTTAAATAGTTATAAAGTTTATATTTTATTATTTTTTTTATGATTTTTAATTATTTTATTATTTAATTATTAAATTTAAATAGCTTAATTTAAGAGCATTATATTGAAGATATAAAGGTAAAATAAATTTTTTTAAATATTTTTAAAAATATTTGTTAGTTTTTCTAGTTAATTTAAAAATTAATTTTTAAAATTAAATGTAAAAAAAATTTTTAATTTTGGTGATAATTTTAAAATAAAGGTAAAATTCTAATTGTGTTAATTTTTGTTATTTTTAATAAAGATTAATTTTTGATATTTAATTTTTTATAAATTTTTGTGTAAGGTAGTTACCTTTGCATATTTTTTTTTAAAAATATTTGTTAGTTTTTCTAGTTAATTTAAAAATTAATTTTTAAAATTAAATGTAAAAAAAATTTTTAATTTTGGTGATAATTTTAAAATAAAGGTAAAATTCTAATTGTGTTAATTTTTGTTATTTTTAATAAAGATTAATTTTTGATTTAATTTTTTATAAATTTTTGTGTAAGGTAGTTACCTTTGCATATTTTTTTTTAAAAATATTTGTTAGTTTTTCTAGTTAATTTAAAAATTAATTTTTAAAATTAAATGTAAAAAAAATTTTTAATTTTGGTGATAATTTTAAAATAAAGGTAAAATTCTAATTGTGTTAATTTTTGTTATTTTTAATAAAGATTAATTTTTGATTTAATTTTTTATAAATTTTTGTGTAAGGTAGTTACCTTTGCATATTTTTTTTTAAAAATATTTGTTAGTTTTTCTAGTTAATTTAAAAATTAATTTTTAAAATTAAATGTAAAAAAAATTTTTAATTTTGGTGATAATTTTAAAATAAAGGTAAAATTCTAATTGTGTTAATTTTTGTTATTTTTAATAAAGATTAATTTTTGATTTAATTTTTTATAAATTTTAGTGTAAGGTAGTTACCTTTGCATATTTTTTTTTAAAAATATTTGTTAGTTTTTCTAGTTAATTTAAAAATTAATTTTTAAAATTAAATGTAAAAAAAATTTTTAATTTTGGTGATAATTTTAAAATAAAGGTAAAATTCTAATTGTGTTAATTTTTGTTATTTTTAATAAAGATTAATTTTTGATTTAATTTTTTATAAATTTTTGTGTAAGGTAGTTACCTTTGCATATTTTTTTTTAAAAATATTTGTTAGTTTTTCTAGTTAATTTAAAAATTAATTTTTAAAATTAAATGTAAAAAAAATTTTTAATTTTGGTGATAATTTTAAAATAAAGGTAAAATTCTAATTGTGTTAATTTTTGTTATTTTTAATAAAGATTAATTTTTGATTTAATTTTTTATAAATTTTTGTGTAAGGTAGTTACCTTTGCATATTTTTTTTTAAAAATATTTGTTAGTTTTTCTAGTTAATTTAAAAATTAATTTTTAAAATTAAATGTAAAAAAAATTTTTAATTTCGGTGATAATTTTAAAATAAAGGTAAAATTCTAATTGTGTTAATTTTTGTTATTTTTAATAAAGATTAATTTTTGATTTAATTTTTTATAAATTTTTGTGTAAGGTAGTTACCTTTGCATATTTTTTTTTAAAAATATTTGTTAGTTTTTTTAGTTAATTTAAAAATTAATTTTTAAAATTAAATGTAAAAAAAATTTTTAATTTTGGTGATAATTTTAAAATAAAGGTAAAATTCTAATTGTGTTAATTTTTGTTATTTTTAATAAAGATTAATTTTTGATTTAATTTTTTATAAATTTTTGTGTAAGGTAGTTACCTTTGCATATTTTTTTTTAAAAATATTTGTTAGTTTTTCTAGTTAATTTAAAAATTAATTTTTAAAATTAAATGTAAAAAAAATTTTTAATTTTGGTGATAATTTTAAAATAAAGGTAAAATTCTAATTGTGTTAATTTTTGTTATTTTTAATAAAGATTAATTTTTGATTTAATTTTTTATAAATTTTTGTGTAAGGTAGTTACCTTTGCATATTTTTTTTTAAAAATATTTGTTAGTTTTTCTAGTTAATTTAAAAATTAATTTTTAAAATTAAATGTAAAAAAAATTTTTAATTTTGGTGATAATTTTAAAATAAAGGTAAAATTCTAATTGTGTTAATTTTTGTTATTTTTAATAAAGATTAATTTTTGATTTAATTTTTTATAAATTTTTGTGTAAGGTAGTTACCTTTGCATATTTTTTTTTAAAAATATTTGTTAGTTTTTTTAGTTAATTTAAAAATTAATTTTTAAAATTAAATGTAAAAAAAATTTTTAATTTTGGTGATAATTTTAAAATAAAGGTAAAATTCTAATTGTGTTAATTTTTGTTATTTTTAATAAAGATTAATTTTTGATTTAATTTTTTATAAATTTTTGTGTAAGGTAGTTACCTTTGCATATTTTTTTTTAAAAATATTTGTTAGTTTTTCTAGTTAATTTAAAAATTAATTTTTAAAATTATTATTTATAAATAAAAATTATTTTTATATTGAAAATATAATGTTTTAATTAAACTAATAAATAAATTAAAGATTAAACATTTTAAATGCTTTAAAAGATAGTTAGCAGCTTCTTTTTTTTTAAAATCTTTTTAATTGGAATTTTTTTCAATATTATTATTAACAGTAATAAACCTCTTTTTGGTTTCAATTAATAAATAAGGATTTTGATAATCTATTATTAAGTCGAAATTAATATGTAAAATATTACTTCTTATTTAAGATAAATTATATAATAATTTTTAAAAGCAAATTAAATGTTATAAATTTTAACTATTATCCTTTAAATTTTTCAATTTAATGATCCAAATTTTCATTCATAAAAAATAGTAATAATTATAAATATAAAAAATATTATGAATATAATATTGAAATATAGTATATTAGAGATTTTGAAATTTATAATTATTGGTAGAATAATTGAGATTTCAATATCAAAAATTAAAAAGATAATTGCAATCAAATAAAAATTTAAGGAAAATGGAATTCGTGATTTATTAAATGGATCAAATCCACATTCAAATGGTGCTGATTTGTTGTAGTTAAATTTTATTTTTATATTGATTAAAATTATAATTGAAAATAAAATTAGTATAATAATAAATATTGTTAATATTGATATTAAATTTAATATAATTATTTTATTTAAAAATTAAACTTTTTGATTGGAAATCAAATATACTATTTATATATATTAATAAAATTAATTATTTCATCAGTAGAAAGTTATATATAAAAATAATCAAATAATATCAATGAAATGTCAATATCAAGCAGCTAATTCAAATCTGATGTGATGAATATATGAAAAATGTATTTTTATTATACGTATTAAATTGATTATTAGGAAAATTGTTCCAATAATAACGTGTAAACCATGGAATCCTGTTGCTATATAAAATGATGATCCAAAAATTGAGTCTGAAAATGTAAATGTTGCTTGTTTATATTCTAATATTTGAAGTAATAAAAAATAGATACTTAAAATAATTGTTATATTTATAAAAATAATTGTTTTTTTTTTTGAATTATTTAATAAGTAAAGATGAGTTAATGTTACAGTGAATCTTGATGTTAATAAAATAATTGTATTTAGTAATGGGATTAATAATGGATTGAAAAAATTAATGTTTTTAGGAGGTCAGTTTAATCCTAATTCAATTGATGGTGCTAAAGAATTATGTAAAAAATTTCAAAAAAATGAAATAAATAAAAATATTTCAGAAATAATAAATAAGATTATTCTAAATTTAATTAGATTTATAATATAAAAATTATGATTACCTTGAAATGTTCTTTCTCGAATTACATCTCGTCATCATAAGATTGAAATAGTAATAATTAAAATTAAATTTATTAATGATATTAAATTAAATTTAAAATTTATAATTATGATATTTGAAATCATTAAATTAAAAGTATTTAAAGCTATTAAAATTGGTCATGGACTTAAATTTAGAATAAAATAAGGTTGATTAATTTTTATCATTATTCTCTAGAATATAAAGATGAAAGAATTGAAAATACATATCTTTGGATTAAGGCTACACATAATTCAAAAATTATTATAAATATTTGAATTAAAATAATAATGATTATTATTGAATTAAAGTTTAATAATGTTATAAGTAAGTGTCCTGCAATTAAATTTGCAGTTAGACGAATAGATAAAGAAAATGGTCGAATAATAATTCTTATTGTTTCAATGATTGTTATTAATGGGGCTAAATAAATTGGTGTATTAAGTGGAATTAAATGTGCAATTATATTTTTTGTATTTTTACATGTTGAAAAAATAATGTAAAATAATCAGAATGGTAAAGCTAAAGTAATTGAAAAAATTATATGACTTGATGATGAAAAAATATAAGGAAATAATCTAAAAAAGTTATTAAGTAAAATAAATATAAATAATGCAATAAATATAAATGCAGGTGATTTAGTTTTTTTTATTTTATATAATATTAATATTTCGTTATTTAATATATTAAAAATTTTAAATATAAATCAATTTATTCGATTTGGTATAATTCATAAAAAATTTGGTATTATTAAAATAATTAATAAAGTTCTAATTCAATTTAATTCTAAATTAAAAACTTTTGTTGAAGGGTCAAAAATATTAAATAAATTTATTATAATTTTTTATGTTATTTTTAAATGAAATTTTAATTTTTATATTTTTAATAAAATTAAAGTATAATAGATTTATAATTAAATAGAATATAGAAAAAAAAAATATAAATAGAATTAATCAATTTATTGGTGCTATTTGAGGGATTAAGTGATATAAATAAATAATTTTAATTTGACAAATTAATGTTATAACTTTAACTAATCTCTTTCATTAGAAGTAATTGCTAATTTACTATATTTTGATTTAAGAGATCATTACTTTGCTTTTCAGTCATCTAATGAGTTAAAAGTTTTTAATTCAATAGATAAATTTATTTAAATTAATTGATTCAATCTGAATTGGTATAAATCTATGATTAATTCCGCAAATTTCTGAACATTGACCAAAGTATATTCCAGGACGATTTATAAAAAGATTAATTTGGTTTATTCGTCCTGGAATTGCATCAATTTTAATTGCTAAACTTGGAATAGTTCAAGAGTGAATAACATCATCTGATGAAATTAAAAGTCGAATATTAAATTTAAATGGGATAATAGTTTTATTATCTACTTCAATTAAACGGAAATTTTCTTTATTTAAATCATTAATTATATATGATTCAAATTCAATATTTGAAAAATCTGAGTATTCATAGGATCAAAATCATTGATGCCCAAAAATTTTAATTGTTAAAATAGGACATTTAATTTCATCTATTAAATATAATAAATGTAAAGAAGGTATGGCAATAAAAATTAAAATAATAGGTGGAGTTGTTGTTCAAATAAACTCAATTATTTGATTTTCTGAAATTTTAATATTAATAAATTTATTGTTTATAATAAATAATATTATGTAAGTAATTGTTGATATAATTATAATAATAATAAAAATTGTATGATCATGAAAAAAAATTAATTGTTCTATTAATGGCGAATTTCTATTTTGAAATCTTAGTTTTAATCAAGTTATAATTTCTAAAAAAAGATTATTCTTTATAAATGAATTTTAAGTTCATTGCATATAATTTCTGCCATATTAGAAATTAATAATTAAAGGTAATTCTGAATATGAATGTTCTAATGGAGGTAAATTATGAATTCATTCAATAGAGTTTCTTAAATTTAATTTGAAAATTGTTGTTTTTTTTAAAAAAATTCTATTTCAAATTGAATAAATTAAAATGATAATTCTAAATGTTGAAATTATTGATCCAATTGATGAAATTATATTTCATAATAAAAAATTATTAGGATAATCTGTATAACGTCGAGGTATTCCATTTAAACCTAAAAAATGTTGGGGGAAAAAAGTTAAATTTACTCCAATAAATATTAAAATAAATTGAATTTTTAAAATAAAGTTATTTATAGAAAATCCTGTAAAAATTGGGAATCAATGAATTAGTCTAGCAATAATTGCAAATACAATTCCTATAGATAATACATAATGAAAATGAGCTACTACATAATAAGTATCATGAAGAATAATATCAATAGATGAATTAGCAAGAATAACTCCTGTTAAGCCACCAATTGTAAATAGAAAAATGAAACCTAAAGATCAAATTGTTGAGGGTGAAAAATTAATTTTAGATCCATAAATAGTAGCTAATCATCTAAAAATTTTAATTCCTGTAGGAATGGCAATAATTATAGTTGCTGATGTAAAATATGCTCGTGTATCAACATCTATACCAATTGTAAATATATGATGAGCTCATACAATAAATCCTAATAATCCAATAGTTAATATTGCATAAATTATTCTAATATTACCAAATGTTTCATTTTTATTTCTTTCTTGACTAATAATATGTGAAATTAATCCAAATCCAGGTAAAATTAAAATATAAACTTCAGGATGTCCAAAGAATCAAAATAAATGTTGATAAAGAATAGGATCTCCTCCTCCTGCTGGATCAAAAAATGAAGTGTTTAAATTTCGATCAGTTAATAATATTGTAATAGCACCAGCTAAGACTGGTAAAGATAAAATTAATAAAATAGCTGTAATTAAAATTGATCAAGGGAAAAGAGGAATTTGATTTAATTTTATATTATTTGGTATTATATTAAGAATTGTACAAATAAAGTTAATTGCTCCTAAAATTGAGGAGATTCCTGCTAAATGTAAGGAAAAAATAGTTAAATCAACTGAAATATTATTATGTGCAATGTTATTTGATAAAGGTGGATAAATAGTTCATCCTGTTCCTGTTCCATTATTAATTAAAAAACTACAAATTATTATTATTAATGATGGGGGTAATAATCAAAATCTAATGTTATTTAAACGTGGGAATGATATATCAGGACAACCTATTATTATAGGAATTAATCAATTTCCAAATCCACCAATTACAATTGGTATTGTTATAAAAAAAATTATAATAAAAGCATGAATTGTTACAATTACATTATATAATTGGTTATTATTAATAATAGAATTAATTTGTCTTAGTTCTAGACGAATTAAAATTCTAAGAGATGATCCAATTATACCTGATCAAATACCAAATAAAAAGTATAAAGTTCCAATATCTTTATGATTAGTTGAAAAAATTCATTTTATAGATAAAATGGCTGATAATAGGTTGTAAATTGTAAATTTATATATAGATTAAATAATCTTTTTATCATTAAATCTTATATTCATATTAAATGATATTAAATTGCAAATTTAAAGGTATTAATTATTTAATTAAGGTTTAAAATATAATATTTTTAATTTTGAAGATTAATAGTTTATTTAGTTAACTTAAAACCTTAATAAATAAATAAGTAACTAAAAAATAATCTAAAAAAATTTATTAATATAATGAAATCATAATTGTTTTTTTTATATATTAGATATCATTTATTAAAAAGATTAAAATTAAATAATATAAAATAAGTTAATTTAATATAAAAAAGTAAATTTAAAATAGTTAGTATAATTAATATTATTATAATAATATATATATTATTATAGATTAAAGTTTTAATTAGTATTCATTTTATTAAAAATCCTATTATGGGAGGTAAACCTATAATTGAAAAAATTAATATTAATATATTTAATTTGAAAAAAAAATTTAAATTAAATAGTTTTATTTGATTAATATAATTAACATTATAATTATTAAGTATTTTAATAATTAAAAAATTTAATAAAGAATAAATTAAAAAGTAATTAATTCATAAATTTTCATTTATTAAAATTGCAAATAGTATTCAGGTAGTATTATTAATTGATGATATAGCTAAAATTTTACGTATTGAATTTTGATTTAAACCAAAAATTGAATTTATTGAGATTAATACAATTAAAAAAATTATATTTTTATTAATATTTAAATAAGAAATTATAATTAAAGGTGTGATTTTTTGTCAAGTTATTATTAATAAACATGATATTCAATTCAGTCCTTCTATTATTGAAGGTAATCATAAATGAAAAGGTATTAATCTTAATTTTATTAATAGTGATATTATAATTAAAATATTATCATTATTTATAAATAATAGATTTTTATTAATTAAAAAAATTAGTAATAAAATTGAAGCAAAAGCTTGAATTAAAAAATATTTTATTGTAGCTTCAATTGAGTAAATTGATGACTTAAAGTTTAAAATTGGAATAATTGAAAATAGATTTAATTCTAATCCTATTCATATTGATAATCAATTTGATGCTGAAATTGATATTAAAGTTCTAAATATTAATAATGTAAAAAATATAATTTTTGTTAAATTTAAATTTATCAGAAAAAAGAATTTTATTCTATATTTGAAGTATGAATCCAAAAGCTTATTTTAGCTTATTTTTCTTTATGATATATACTTAGGTGTTTATGCATATAAATTTTTGAAATTTATGGATTAGATAGTTTCTTAAAGTATAATAAAAGTATATATAATACATGATTTACTCTATCAAAGTAACCCTTTTTCAGGCATTTTATTTTTAAAAATATTGTTTAGTAAAAAAATGTTTCTTGGTTTAGATAGAGATTGGGAATAATCTCAATAAAATTTTAAAAAAAATATGTTTTAGTGAGGCATGACGTTTGTAATTGTCTAAAAAGGGGGGCGTAGCCCTCCTTTAAAAAAAAAAGAAAGAAGAAAGAGTATATAGAGGATTTATTAATATATATAGTAGTATACATATATAGACTTCATATATATATAGTATATATATATAATACATATATACATCTATATAGCTTATATTATATATATATATATATATATATATATATAAATCCTTATATAGTAATATTATCTATACATCTTATATATATATATATATATATGTATATAAATCCTTATATGAATATATACATATATTTATTGTATATATATATATAAGGTTTCTAGTTTGAAAATTCAATTATTTGAAAAATTAAAGTAGGAATAGTCGTATAAATTAACTAAAAAAAGTATATTTTTTTTAGCTATAAAATTAATTTTAATTTGTTAGAAATGTCCATTATTAAAAAAAAAATATGTTGAAAAATTACAATTTTAGTTTTTTTACTTTAAAAAGTTGAGTTAAATTATTAAAAATTGTATAATTTGGTTTTTCAAAAATTGCAAAAATAAAAATTCTTTATTCGATTTTTTATCATAATTCGTTAACTAAAATATTTTTGTGAGAAATTTTTGGGTATAACTACATAATTGTGTATGATTTTTGTCTTCAAATTTGGAAAATTTATTTTTATTTATTCGAGTTTTATTGTTTAATTTAAAATTTTAGCTCATTAAATGTATAAACCTGATTACAGAAAATATTTATATTTTATTAAAATTTTAATTTAGGAATTAATCAGTATATAAATATTTAAATATATGTAAATAGTCGTATAAATTAACTAAAAAAAGTATACTTTTTTTATCTATAAAATTAATTTTAATTTGTTAGAAATGTCCATTATTAAAAAAAAATATGTTGAAAAATTACAATTTTAGTTTTTTTACTTTAAAAAGTTGAGTTAAATTATTAAAAATTGTATAATTTGGTTTTTCAAAAATTGCAAAAATAAAAATTCTTTATTCGATTTTTTATCATAATTCGTTAACTAAAATATTTTTGTGAGAAATTTTTGGGTATAACTACATAATTGTGTATGATTTTTGTCTTCAAATTTGGAAAATTTATTTTTATTTATTCGAGTTTTATTGTTTAATTTAAAATTTTAGTTCATTAAATGTATAAACCTGATTACAGAAAATATTTATATTTTATTAAAATTTTAATTTAGGAATTAATCAGTATATAAATATTTAAATATATGTAAATAGTCGTATAAATTAACTAAAAAAAGTATACTTTTTTTATCTATAAAATTAATTTTAATTTGTTAGAAATGTCCATTATTAAAAAAAAATATGTTGAAAAATTACAATTTTAGTTTTTTTACTTTAAAAAGTTGAGTTAAATTATTAAAAATTGTATAATTTGGTTTTTCAAAAATTGCAAAAATAAAAATTCTTTATTCGATTTTTTATCATAATTCGTTAACTAAAATATTTTTGTGAGAAATTTTTGGGTATAACTACATAATTGTGTATGATTTTTGTCTTCAAATTTGGAAAATTTATTTTTATTTATTCGAGTTTTATTGTTTAATTTAAAATTTTAGCTCATTAAATGTATAAACCTGATTACAGAAAATATTTATATTTTATTAAAATTTCAATTTAGGAATTAATCAGTATATAAATATTTAAATATATGTAAATAGTCGTATAAATTAACTAAAAAAAGTATACTTTTTTTATCTATAAAATTAATTTTAATTTGTTAGAAATGTCCATTATTAAAAAAAAATATGTTGAAAAATTACAATTTAGTTTTTTTATTTTAAAAAGTTGAGTTAAATTATTAAAAATTGTATAATTTGGTTTTTCAAAAATTGTAAAAATAAAAATTCTTTATTCGATTTTTTATCATAATTCGTTAATTAAAATATTTTTGTGAGAAATTTTTGGGTATAACTACATAATTGTGTATAATTTTTGTCTTCAAATTTGGAAAATTTATTTTTATTTACTTAAGTTTTATTGTTTAATTTAAAATTGTAATTTATTATAAATTCAATAAAATTAAAATTTAATTAAAAATTGCTTATTTTAATAATATTAAACCATATTATTATTATTTTATATATAAATATAATTTATTTTATTATAAAATTTTATTTAATTAAGAAAATACATGAAATTTTTTGATTGTTAATAAGTTCTTAAAGGATTTTAATAATTCTCAGTATTAAATATTAAATATTAAAGAGATTTAGATTTAATTATTAATTTAAGTATAAACTAAATATGTGCCAGCAGTTGCGGTTAAACATAATATACAAGTAAAATAGTTTGGTTATTAGTATTAAGTATAATTTATAATTTAATTTTTTTTAATAAAGTAAAATTTAATTAAGAATTATTATTATAATTATTTTATTCTATTAAATTTTATTTAAAACTAGGATTAGATACCCTATTATAAAAGTTTAAATTAATTTACTAAAAAATTAATAGTTATGTTCTTTAAATTTAAAAAATTTGGCGGTATTTTAGTCTTATTAGAGGAACCTGTTTTTTAATTGATAATCCACGATTAATTTTACTTATTTTAAATAGTTCATATATCGCTGTCATGAATATATTTAAAAATTTATTTTCTTTGTTTATTTTTATGATTTATGTTAAGTCAAGATGTGGTTAATAAATAAGTTTATAATGGGTTACATTAAATTTTATTTTTGGATTTTAGATGAAAATTAAAATGAAATTGGATTTAATAGTAAATTTATTTATTTAATTAATATGAATAAAGATCTAAAATATGTACATATTGCCCGTCATTCTTATTAAAAATAAGACAAGTCGTAACAAAGTAAATGTACTGGAAAGTGTATTTAGAAAGATTATATTTTTTATAAATAAATATCTAAATTTAAGTATGTCATTTACAATGATAGGATGTTGTTAAACTTTATTTAAATTAAAGTTATTAATATATTTATTTTTTATTGATTTTTTATAAAAGTAATTTATTTATTTAGGGTTTTAGTATTAAGTAAAAATTAATTTTTAGATTTATAGTTTAATAGTATTGTAAAAGAATTAGTTAAATTTTAAAAAGAATATTTTTAGTACCTTTTGTATCAGGGTTAATTAAAATTTTTAATTTTTTTTTAATTTCTCAAAATTTATAGAGTTAATTTTATTATTAATTTATTGTTTTATAAATATTTATAAAATAATATTAGTTTTGAAATTTAATTCGTTATATTATATTTAGTTATTTAAGATTTAAATTTAATTTAAAATTTTAAAAGTTATTTTGATTTTATATATTAATATTTTAAATTTAAATTATTTTAGGGATAAGCTTAAAATTTTTATATAATAATTTATTTATTTTAATAATTTATAGGAATAGAAATTTTTATTATAAGTTTGTAAAAATTTATTATTTATTTAGTTTTAATTTATTATAAATTTATTTATTTTTTTTATTAAATTTTATTAATTAATATTTAATTTTTAGTAATAATGATTAAATTAGTATAATTTATATTTATAAATTATGAATTCGGCAAAAATTATTTTCATCTGTTTAACAAAAACATTGTATTAAGTTTAATTTAATATAGGATCTGCTCAATGATTTATTAAATAGCTGCAGTATTTTGACTGTGCAAAGGTAGCATAATAATTAGTCTTTTAATTGAGGACTTGTATGAAAGATTTGATGAGAAATAAACTTTATTATTTATATAATTAAAATTTTATTTTTAAGTAAAAAAGCTTAAATTATTTAAAGGGACGATAAGACCCTATAAAACTTTATAAATATTAATTTTAATTTTTTTGGATTATAAATATTTTAATTTTATTATTTATTTTATTGGGGTGATAAAAAAAATTATTAAACTTTTTTTAAAATTTTACATTATTTAGTGATTATTTGAATTAAAATTTTTAATTATAGGAAAAAGTTACTTTAGGGATAACAGCGTAATTAATTTTTTAAGTTCAAATTTAAAAATTAGTTTGCGACCTCGATGTTGAATTAAGATTAATCTTAGGTGCAAAATTTTAAGTATTAGGTCTGTTCGACCTTTAAATTCTTACATGATTTGAGTTCAAACCGGTGTAAGCCAGGTTGGTTTCTATCTTTTAAAAAATAATTTATTTTAGTACGAAAGGATTAAATAATTAAATTAAATTTTTTTATTAAGTGAATTAAATTAATTTAACTATTTTGGCAGATAATTGTGTTAAATTTAGAATTTAATTATATAATTTTAATTATAGATAGTAATTTTTATATTTATTATAATTATTAATTTTTTGATTTTATTTTTAATAGTTTTCATAAGAGTAGCTTTTTTTACTTTATTAGAACGTAAAGTTTTAGGTTATATTCAATTACGTAAAGGCCCTAATAAATTTTTTATTAAAGGTGTTTTTCAACCTATAGGTGATGGTTTAAAGTTATTTTTTAAAGAAGTTAATTATCCTAGAAATATAAATTTTTTAATTTTTATAATTTCCCCTATATTAGGTTTATTAATTTCTGTTTTTTTTTGATTTATTTATCCTTATATTGGTATAAATTATATTATAGGTTTTGGTTTAATTTATATGTTTTGTTGTTCGAGTTTAATAGTTTATATTTTTTTAATAATTAGATGATCATCTAATTCTAATTATTCAGTTTTAGGGATAATTCGTTTTATTTCTCAAATAATTTCTTATGAAGTAAGAATAATAATTATTATTATAAATTTAATATTTTTAATTAATAGATTTAATTTAAATGATTTTTATATTTATCAAATAAATTCTAAATTTTTTTTTTTTCTTTTTTTAATATTTATTTTATTATTAATTAGATTTTTAGCAGAAATGAATCGTTCTCCTTTTGATTTTTCTGAAGGAGAATCAGAATTAGTTTCTGGTTTTAATATTGAATTTAGAAGTTTATCTTTTATTTTTATTTTTATATCTGAATATATAAGAATTATATTTATAGGTATATTATTATGTGAAATATTTTTTGGTTTAATAATGAATAAATTTTATTTAAATATTTTTATTTTAACATTTATATTTTTAATTATTTGATTACGTGGGTTTTTACCACGTTTTCGTTATGATAAGTTAATATATTTAATTTGAAAATTAATTTTACCTTTATCTTTATTTTTATTTATATTTAATTTTTCTATTAAATTATTTAACTTATATCATTAATTTTAGTATTAAGTTAATAGAATTAATTTCTATTTTTTATTTTCAAAATAAATATTTTAAATAAATTAATTAACTGATTTTATTAAGTTAATAATTTATCTCATATTTTTATAATATAAAAATTAATAAAAAAATATGAAAAGTAAATTGTTGTAAAAATTTGACTTGTTGAAATAAAAGGATATTCAACTGGTTGTATACCAATTCATGTTAATATAAAAAATGTTATAATAAAAATTCAAAATAGAATTTTATTTATAGGATAAAATTTATTTCTTAAGAAGTTTTTTTTATTTAATAAAGGTATAATCAATAAAATTAAAATTGATAATATTAAGGCAATAACTCCTCCTAATTTATTAGGGATTGCTCGTAAAATTGAATATGAAAATAAAAAATATCATTCTGGTTGAATATGATTAGGCGTAATTATTGAATTTGCTATATCAAAATTATTATGATCATTTAATAAATAAGGAAAAATTAAAGTTAAAATGAAAAATATTCATATAAATATAATTAATCCAATTAAATCTTTAATTAAGAAATAAGGTGAAAATCTGATTTTATCAAAATTTCTATTAATACCTAATGGATTATTAGATCCTGTTATATGTAAAAAAAAAAGATGAATAAAAGTAAATAAAATAATAATAAAAGGTAAAATAAAGTGAATTGAAAAAAATCGTGTTAATGTAGCATTACTAATAGAGAAGCCTCCTCAAATTCAAATTACAATTGAATTTCCTAAATATGGAATTGCTGATAAAAGATTTGTAATTACTGTTGCACCTCAAAATGATATTTGTCCTCATGGTAATACATATCCTACAAAAGCTGTTATTATAGTTAATAATAATAATAATACTCCTACAATTCATGTTATTTTAAAATTAAATGAATTTATATAAATTCCTCGTCTAATATGAATATAAATTATAATAAAAAATATTGATGCCCCATTAGCATGGAAAGAACGAATTAATCATCCAAAATTAATATTTCGATTTATATTAATAATTCTTTGAAAAGCTAAGTTAATATCTGTTTTATAATGGAAAGCTAAAAATAATCCTGTTAAAATTTGATTAATTAAGCAGATTATTAATAAAGATCCAAAATTTCATATAAAACTAATTCTAGTAGGTGTTGGTAAGTTTAATATTGGTGATATAATTTTTATTATGTTTTTTTTCATTAATTGGTTTTTTGTCGAATTGGTCCTTTATTAATTTTTAATATTCAGATAATTAAAATTAATATAAAAAAAAGAATAAATATAATTATATAGATTAAAATATTATTAGGTATTATAAATATGTTTAATAAGTAAAAGTTATCTTCAAATATAAATTTATTTTCATAAATCATATTTTCTATATTTAGAGATAATTTAAAGTAAATTAATATTAAGAATATAAAAATTATTTTGTAAATTATGTTTTTATAATTTTTATTAATATTTAATTCATTAAAAGCAATTCTTGAGATATATAAAAAAATAATTATTAATCCTCCAATATATAAAATGAAAACTATAAATGAAATTCATGATGTTTTATTAATTAAATTAATTATTATAGTTAAAGTTATTGTTTGAATTAAAATAATTAAATTTGATCTAATAGGTGATTTCATTATTGTTAATATAATTGCTATAATTAAATTAGTTAATAAAATAATTTTTAAAATTCAGTATATATTTTAATTAAAATATTAATTTTGGAGATTAATGATAATATGTATATATTTATACTGATTTATTTTAAATAATTTTATAATTTTGATTTACAATATCAATGTTTTTTTTAAACTATTAAAATGATAAATTTATTTATTTTAGTTTTAATATTTATATTATTTTCTGGAGTCTTATTTTATATTTTTAATTTTAATCATTTATTAATAATACTTTTAGGATTAGAATATTTATTATTAATTTTATCTTTATTATTTTTGTTAAATTTAATAATATTTATTAAGCAATATATTTTATTATTAGTTTTTTTTATTTTTTGTATTAGTGAAAGAGTATTAGGTTTAACAATTTTGATTTTAATAGTTCGTATATATGGAAATGATTATATAAAATCATTAATAATTTTACAATGTTAATAATTTTAATATTAATTATTTTTAGAATGATTTTTTTTAGCTTGAAGGTTAAAAGATGATGATTAGCCCAGAATTTTTTTTTTTTTTTTTTTTTTTTTTATATATTTTAAGATTCCAATATTCAATTATTTTTTAAATATTAGATATTTATTTGGTATAGATATATTTTCTTATTTAATATTTATATTAGGTATTTGGATTATTAGATTAGTTTATATTTCTAGACTTAATTTTAAAAATAATTATTTAAATTATTTTAATTTATTAATATTTATTTTTGTTATTATTTTTTATTTTTGTTTTTTTAGAAATAGTTTTTTTTTATTTTATATTTTTTATGAAATTAATTTAATTCCTGTAATTATTTTAATTTATGGTTGAGGATATCAATATGAGCGTTTTAAAGCTGGATTTTATTTATTTATTTATATAATTTTTTTTTCTTTACCTTTTTTTTCATGTTTATTAAGTTTAAATAATTTTAACTTTATATTTATGTATTATTTTGATTATTTAAATAATTTAAATTTTTATTTTTATATATTTTTAATAATAATTTTTTTAGTTAAAATACCTTTATTTATATTTCATATCTGATTACCTAAAGCTCATGTTGAAGCTCCTATTTGTGGTTCAATAATTTTAGCTGGTATTATATTAAAATTAGGTGGTTTTGGTATTTATCATATTTTAATGTTAATTTTTAAGATTAATCTTAAATTTAATTATTTATTAATTTCTTTATGTTTATTAGGAATAATAATTTTAAGATTAGTTTGTTTTTTTCAAAGAGATCTTAAAATTTTAATTGCTTATTCTTCTGTTGTTCATATAGGTTTAGTTATTATTGGGTTTTTAACTTTAAATAATTGAGGTTATTTTGGTTCATTAATTTTAATATTTGGTCATGGTTTATGTTCTTCTGGATTATTTTGTTTAAGAAATATTTGTTATTTACGTTTTAAAAGTCGTAGAATGTTTTTAAATAAAGGTTTAATTAATATTTATCCTTTTTTATCATTTTGATGATTTTTATTATGTTCTTCTAATATATCTTTTCCTCCTTCTTTAAATTTATTTGGTGAATTATTTTTATTAATTAGTTTAATAATTTGATTAGATTATTTTTATATATTTTATTTATTAATTATGATTTTAATATTTTTATATAGTCTTTATTTATATTTATATACTCAATATGGTAAATTATTTTTTAATATAAATTATTTAGTTTATATTAATTTAACAGAATATTTATTATTATTTATACATTGATTACCTTTGAATATAATTTTTTTAATTATAGAATTATTTTGTTATTTAAATAGTTTAATTAAAATATTAATTTGTGGAATTAAAGATTATATGTTATATTTAAATAATTAAATTTAATTTTTTTTTTTTTTTTTTTTTTTTTTTTTTTTATATCATTTATTATTTTTTTTATTTTAGGCTTATTATTAATTTATTTTGATAAATTTTATTTTATTGAGTATATATTTTTTTTTTTTAATTCTTGTATAGTTTTATATGTTATTTTATTGGATTGAATATCTTTAATATTTATTTCTTTTGTATTTTTGATTTCTTCAATAATTTTATTGTATAGAATAGAATATATAAATTATGATTTTAATAAGAATCGATTTTTAATATTAATAAATTTTTTTATTATGTTTATATTTTTTTTAATTCTTAGTCCTAATTTAATTAGAATTTTGTTGGGTTGAGATGGTTTAGGAATGGTTTCTTTCTGTTTAGTTGTTTTTTATCAAAATAAAAAATCTTATAGTTCGGGATTGGTAACTGTTATTTTAAATCGTTTAGGTGATTTATTTATTATTATATCTATAATTTGAATATTAAATTTTGGTTCTTGAAATTTTATTTTAATTAATTATTATAGAAATTTAAATTATTTATTTTTTATTAGTTTGATAATTATATTTGCTTCTTTGACTAAAAGAGCTCAAATTCCTTTTTCTTCTTGGTTGCCTTTAGCTATAGCAGCTCCTACACCTGTTTCTTCTTTAGTTCATTCTTCTACTTTAGTAACTGCTGGTATTTATTTAATAATTCGGTTTAATGAAATTTTTTTAAATTTTTCTTTTTTAAATTATTTAATAGTAATTTCTTGTTTAACTATATTAATATCTGGTTTAAATGCAATTTTTGAATTTGATTTAAAGAAAATTATTGCTTTTTCTACTTTAAGTCAAATAAGTTTTATATTTATGATTTTATGTTTAGGTAAAATTGATATATGTTTTTTTTATTTATTAATACATGCTTTATTTAAATCTATAATATTTTTGAGATCTGGTATTTTAATTCTTAATATAAATAATAATCAAGATATTCGTAAAATAGGGGGATTAATTGATTATTTACCTTTTTGTGGTTTGATTTTTATATTTACTTTAATATCATTATGTGGTTTTCCTTTTTTCTGTAGTTTTTATTCTAAGGACTTGATTTTTGAATACTTTTTAATAATAAATTTGAATTTTTTTTTTTTTTTTTTTTTTTTTATTTTCTTTTTTTTTAACTTTTTTTTATTCAATTCGTGTAATTTATTATTTAATAATAATAAATTTTTCTATATTTAATTATTTAATGATTATTAAATTTGAAAGAAAAATCTTAATTATTAGTATAATATTTATTAGTTTTATTATGTTGTTTTTTGGTTCTTTTTTTATATGATTAATATTTTATAAATTTGATTTAATTTTATTAGAATTTAAATTTAAGATTTTAAGAGTATTAATTTTATTTTTTAGAATTTGATTTTTTTTTGAACTTAATAATTTTTTATTTTCTATAAAATATATATTTTCTTTATTTAATATTTTTTTTTTTTAGATTAATATGAAATTTATTATTTTTTAAAGTAAATTTTTTTTTAAATAATTTTCTTTATATTGGATTTTTTACTTTAAAGGTTTTTGAAATTGGTTGAATTGAATATAATTTAAATAGAGGTTTAATTTATTTTTTTAAGAAAATAATTAGATTTAGACAGAGTATTTTTTTAAATAGTTATAAAGTTTATATTTTATTATTTTTTTTATGATTTTTAATTATTTTATTATTTAATTATTAAATTTAAATAGCTTAATTTAAGAGCATTATATTGAAGATATAAAGGTAAAATAAATTTTTTTAAATATTTTTAAAAATATTTGTTAGTTTTTCTAGTTAATTTAAAAATTAATTTTTAAAATTAAATGTAAAAAAAATTTTTAATTTTGGTGATAATTTTAAAATAAAGGTAAAATTCTAATTGTGTTAATTTTTGTTATTTTTAATAAAGATTAATTTTTGATTTAATTTTTTATAAATTTTTGTGTAAGGTAGTTACCTTTGCATATTTTTTTTTAAAAATATTTGTTAGTTTTTCTAGTTAATTTAAA
>NW_026869941.1:0-2500 GCF_019925205.1 Metopolophium dirhodum
TTTGGAGGTGGTGATGGCCACTCTCGGCTGCTCCTTGGGCTTCTCCTCATTCTTCTTCTTCTTCTTCTTTTTCCTTTTTGCTCTTCCTGCTCACAACCTCCACAAACGGCTGCTCCTTTACCTTTCCCTTCACCTTCTCCTTAGCAGCCGCAGACTTGGCCTTGGCCTTGTCCTCGACCTTCTTCTTCTTCTTGGGCGGAGATGGCGCAACCGTCCTCTCCACCACAACCTCGCGCACCTCAGGTCTCGACTGAGACCGCCTCGCCTCCTCGACCCTACCTTGCAGAACCGTGTTCTGCCTATAGGCCTCATCGAGCAAGGCCTCATACCTTTCACCTGATCTCCAAGATTGTCCGCAGAGCGGCCGCCGAAATCTTTCGCTTCTCCTTCTCTGCCAGAAGGAGCGCGTCCAGGTCCCTACCAATATTCCTTGCCTTTTGAGGAAAGGATGAAATACCAAAGGAGGAGCATTCAGAAATGCCTTCCTCCTCTGGACCGTCCACCCTCTTCCTCTTTTGTACCTTGGCGACGGTGTCCCCCTCTGGGACCCCCGCCGCCGGTGCACCCGCCCTTACCTCTTCCAGGCATCCCCCCCTCTTCGTCGGTCAGTTCCATGTCAGACATGACTGACCGCGCTCTTGGACTTAACCTAAATACAACTATCGAGCCTACCTACCCTAGTGGCAGCGCCTTTTCCTCCTTTGCGAGTGGGGGAGTACTAACGGCACTGGAACTATGCTACCTTAACCTATATAATATAAATCCTAACACCTTACCTGATGGCGGCAGCGCAGCAACGTGTTCGCCCCTAAGGCTTATACAGACCGACTCAAAATCGACACCGGTCTGTTCGCGGGAATTTTAACGCGCCACTCGCGTACGCGCACGCACCGCGCACTCGCCCACCAGAGCGTTGCACTGGGGGGGACCGGTTGTACGCACTCGCACGTTCACGCGCGCCCGCACACTTGCTCGCGCACTCGCAGTTTCCCGGGGGCGGTGACCACTCAGGCCGCGCGCACTCGCACGATCCTAAACACCGCGCGCCGCACGTACGCCACTCGGACACGTCACGCGTTGGCGTCGGTCCGCGCGCACCCGCACGATCCGCCGCGCGTCTCTCGCCCGCCGGAACTTTGATCGCCGCTCCTGGGGCCGCAAATCGCTGCACGAAAACGCAGCTCGGGCCCGTCGATTTATCTTAAAAAAGACTATTCGACTGTCCAAACCGCGATGTCGTACCTCGATTCTGTGACCTTCTGTTCGCTCGCGAACTTTTTGAGCCTAACTTCGGCACTGAAAGTCGAACTTTCGCGCGGCCTACACCAAAATTAGCGCTAGAACAGCACGAATTCAACGGTGTATCGTCCGACGCGAAATTCGCAATACAGCCCGAGAAATCGCTGAAAGGGTTTTGCCGGTCGGGCGTAAACAAAGAGTTTACGCTTGCGACAGACTAAAAACGCCCTCACGCCTTGCTAACCTAACCGATTTTCGCGCTCGATGCACCAGTAGAAGCGTCTACTCGAGACGAATCTTTTGGTACTAAGAACGCAAAAATTTGACTACTCTAACCCGTTCGGAACTTGAGGTTGTACACGGAGCACCTCAAAAAACACGTCCGCACTGTATGGCTGTCAGACCAACACTAGTAGATAGGGACAGTGAGAATCTCGTTAATCCATTCATGCGCGTCACTAATTAGATGACGAGGCATTTGGCTACCTTAAAAGAGTCATAGTTACTCCTGCCGTTTAACCCGCGCTTGCTTGAATTTCTTCACGTTGACATTCAGAGCACTGGGCAGAAATCACATCGCGTCAACACCCGTCCCGGGGCCATCGCGATGCTTTGTTTTAATTAGACAGTCGGATTCCCCTGGTCCGTGCCAGTTCTGAGTTGACCGTTACATGGCTGTCGATCCGGCTACGCGACCGACGCCGCGGCGGCCGGACCGCCCGGTGACGGCGAACCGACACCAAGGCGATCGGCCGGCCGCGACGCGGCCAGCGACCGAAGCTCGGTGGTTCCACGGTCGGCGGACGGCGACGGGCCCGCGGCCGCCTCGAGGCTCCCGGTCCGAAGACCGGGCGCGCGGGCGACGGCCGGGGTGTCGCCAAAACCGCCTACGCTTCTACGACGACCCGAACCCGACAGCCACGCTCCTCAGAGCCAATCCTTATCCCGAAGTTACGGATCGGTTTTGCCGACTTCCCTTACCTACATTATTCTATGCGGCTAGAGGCTGCTCACCTCGGAGACCTGCTGCGGATATCGGTACGAACCGACGCGAAGACTCCGCGTGGCCCTCTCTCGAATTTTCAAGGTCCGCGTGGGGATCACGGACACCGCCGCAACGAGCGGTGCTCTTCGCGCTCGCGTCCCTATCGCCCGGCTAGAGGATTCCAGGGACGTACAACGCTCACAGAGAAAAGAGAACTCTACCCAGATCCCCCGGCGGCTTCTTCGAGTTCATTCTGGTTACCCAGACGAGACAAAA
>NW_026869941.1:7500-10000 GCF_019925205.1 Metopolophium dirhodum
CGGCATGTATTAGCTCTAGAATTACCACAGTTATCCAAGTAACTTGGGTACGATCTAAGGAACCACAACTGATTTAATGAGCCTTTCGCGGTTTCACCTTAATGCGGCTTGCACTGAGACATGCATGGCTTAATCTTTGAGACAAGCATATGACTACTGGCAGGATCAACCAGGGATCTCGGTTTTACAACAACTGCGTCCCGTGACGGATCCCCGCGGCGACGCCGACCAAGGGGCGACGACGACGCGGACACTCGTCTCGGGACGCGTGCGTCCGAGCGCCGGTCCGCCCGTGGGCAAGCCGACGCCGAGGAAGGTCGAAACGACCGTGACCGGTATACGGTCACGGCGCACGACCGACCGCGGTTCGAGTGGGATACGTGCGCGGACGGGCGCCCGTAAACCGCGCGCTTCGGTCGACGCGAGCGCCGCACTGAGCACCCGCAGAACGCGGGGCGACTGCGGCGGCGGTCGCGTGCGGAAGACCGAACACACGCGGAGAGCGAGCGCTCGCCCGACGCGACGTGACCCGTGCGTTGACGAGAGTCGGGGTTAGCGCGTACGCCGTCCGTTTTCAGCGGACGGAGAATTACCGCGCTAGCGCCTCTCGCCAGGTTTATAACGGCCCCCAGCCGAGATCGTGGGGGAAGCCGGGACGCGACGCGAAGTCCGTCGTCCCGGGGCTTCGCCCCGGCGACCGCCGGGCACGGCGACGATGGCCGGCCGCGGCGGGAATGTTTTGGCGTCGAGAGCTCGTAACTTGCGGAACGGTAACGGGAGTCGTCATCGATTTTTGAAAAAAAACGATTTGCGCGTCGGAGGCCCACCGGAAGGCGGGCCTGCGACGCCGGTTGAGTTTTGCCACTCGGCGTGCGAGATGGGTCGGTCGCCGAAACTTGGACGGATACCATCGAAGGGCACCGGATTGCTGACCATTCCGAAGACTGGGGCAGACCGGTGCGCGGCGATGGACGCGTCGGCTTCGGCGTCGCCCGTGGCTTTGCTGTCGTACGTGATTGGCGATCGGACGCCGGCGGAACGCCGACGACCGAGTCGCTCACAAATTTACAAAATCTCGAGTTTCACAATGTGCGACGGGGGTGTTCACGCGTAGTGGTACACCCGGGTCGAAGGAACTTCGCCATCACCGTGCGTAGCGGTTAGGCGAGAATCGAAAATCCGTCAATCACCGTGCGTAGCGGTTAGGCGAAAATCACAAAATCCGTGCGTAGCGGTACGGCCGCGGATAAAGGATTACCGATTTAATTGTCGCGGACACCGGTGTCCTATAGTACTCGGAACGTACGACGTGAACACGTCTCGGGTACGTCGAGATCGAACCAACGGTTAACGAGTTATTGCACACGGAAAAACTACGTTCGAAAAGTTGAATTCGAAATCGTGTCGACGGACATCGCCGGGGCTGCCGTCATGTGCACCACCCCGGCACCGACGAATAACCGAGGACGTCGAGTGAAAAAAAAAAATCGAATTTTCACACACGGTGGTCCGTGCGACGGGACGGTACGGCGGGCGCGCAGCTCGGCGACGGTAATCACCCCTGTAACGTCGCGGTCAGCGCAGAAATTCTACGCGGTAAAGGTTTTCGGCAAAGGGGGATATCCCTGGACAACGACTCTGCGGTCTGCCCGTGATGAACGGTACGGTCGATGTCACCGGCAAACCGTGAAAACGGTTGACCGAGACCCCGCCGTCGGAATACAGTCAATCACAGTGCGTAGCGGTTAAGCGAAAATCAAATATCGGTCTATCTCCGTGCGTAGCGGTACGGCCGCGGATAAAGGATTACCGATTTAAATGTCGCGGACACCGGTGTCCTATAGTACTCGGAACGTACGACGTGAACACGTCTCGGGTACGTCGAGATCGAACCAACGGTTAACGAGTTATTGCACACGGAAAAACTACGTTCGAAAAGTTGAATTCGAAATCGTGTCGACGGACATCGCCGGGGCTGCCGTCATGTGCACCACCCCGGGACCGCCGAATAACCGCGAACGTCGAGTGAAAAAAAAAAATCGAATTTTCACACGCGGTGGTTCGGATCCGGTCACGGGGACGCCGCCGCGCACCAAGGGCGACTCCGCGCCTCGCCCGTCGATGAAAAATATTTCCGCGTACGGCACTCCGAGTCCGCGGGACGTAATAATTCTTTACGTTAGTCCACCTCGCACCCGTCGAACGCCGACCAGACAAAAATCGGCAATCGATGAAGGGCACAGTGTCCACGGATCCGGTCACGGGGACGCCGCCGCGCACCAAGGGCGACTCCGCGCCTCGCCCGTCGATGAAAAATATTTCCGCGTACGGCACTCCGAGTCCGCGGGACGTGCTCGCCGAATGCCCGCACCGAATAATACCGGTAAACCACATCCACTTGCCGTATTAATATTTTACGTTAGTCCACCTCGCACCCGTCGAACGCCGACCAGACAAAAATCGGCAATCGATGAAGGGCACAGTGTCCACGGATCCGGTC
>NW_026869941.1:20000-22917 GCF_019925205.1 Metopolophium dirhodum
TTGATCTAATAAAAGCGTTCCTCCCGCGAGCGACGCCCGAGGGCGCCGCGACGGTCGGAACTCTGTCGGCATGTATTAGCTCTAGAATTACCACAGTTATCCAAGTAACTTGGGTACGATCTAAGGAACCACAACTGATTTAATGAGCCTTTCGCGGTTTCACCTTAATGCGGCTTGCACTGAGACATGCATGGCTTAATCTTTGAGACAAGCATATGACTACTGGCAGGATCAACCAGGGATCTCGGTTTTACAACAACTGCGTCCCGTGACGGATCCCCGCGGCGACGCCGACCAAGGGGCGACGACGACGCGGACACTCGTCTCGGGACGCGTGCGTCCGAGCGCCGGTCCGCCCGTGGGCAAGCCGACGCCGAGGAAGGTCGAAACGACCGTGACCGGTATACGGTCACGGCGCACGACCGACCGCGGTTCGAGTGGGATACGTGCGCGGACGGGCGCCCGTAAACCGCGCGCTTCGGTCGACGCGAGCGCCGCACTGAGCACCCGCAGAACGCGGGGCGACTGCGGCGGCGGTCGCGTGCGGAAGACCGAACACACGCGGAGAGCGAGCGCTCGCCCGACGCGACGTGACCCGTGCGTTGACGAGAGTCGGGGTTAGCGCGTACGCCGTCCGTTTTCAGCGGACGGAGAATTACCGCGCTAGCGCCTCTCGCCAGGTTTATAACGGCCCCCAGCCGAGATCGTGGGGGAAGCCGGGACGCGACGCGAAGTCCGTCGTCCCGGGGCTTCGCCCCGGCGACCGCCGGGCACGGCGACGATGGCCGGCCGCGGCGGGAATGTTTTGGCGTCGAGAGCTCGTAACTTGCGGAACGGTAACGGGAGTCGTCATCGATTTTTGAAAAAAACGATTTGCGCGTCGGAGGCCCACCGGAAGGCGGGCCTGCGACGCCGGTTGAGTTTTGCCACTCGGCGTGCGAGATGGGTCGGTCGCCGAAACTTGGACGGATACCATCGAAGGGCACCGGATTGCTGACCATTCCGAAGACTGGGGCAGACCGGTGCGCGGCGATGGACGCGTCGGCTTCGGCGTCGCCCGTGGCTTTGCTGTCGTACGTGATTGGCGATCGGACGCCGGCGGAACGCCGACGACCGAGTCGCTCACAAATTTACAAAATCTCGAGTTTCACAATGTGCGACGGGGGTGTTCACGCGTAGTGGTACACCCGGGTCGAAGGAACTTCGCCATCACCGTGCGTAGCGGTTAGGCGAGAATCGAAAATCCGTCAATCACCGTGCGTAGCGGTTAGGCGAAAATCACAAAATCCGTGCGTAGCGGTACGGCCGCGGATAAAGGATTACCGATTTAATTGTCGCGGACACCGGTGTCCTATAGTACTCGGAACGTACGACGTGAACACGTCTCGGGTACGTCGAGATCGAACCAACGGTTAACGAGTTATTGCACACGGAAAAACTACGTTCGAAAAGTTGAATTCGAAATCGTGTCGACGGACATCGCCGGGGCTGCCGTCATGTGCACCACCCCGGCACCGACGAATAACCGAGGACGTCGAGTGAAAAAAAAAAATCGAATTTTCACACACGGTGGTCCGTGCGACGGGACGGTACGGCGGGCGCGCAGCTCGGCGACGGTAATCACCCCTGTAACGTCGCGGTCAGCGCAGAAATTCTACGCGGTAAAGGTTTTCGGCAAAGGGGGATATCCCTGGACAACGACTCTGCGGTCTGCCCGTGATGAACGGTACGGTCGATGTCACCGGCAAACCGTGAAAACGGTTGACCGAGACCCCGCCGTCGGAATACAGTCAATCACAGTGCGTAGCGGTTAAGCGAAAATCAAATATCGGTCTATCTCCGTGCGTAGCGGTACGGCCGCGGATAAAGGATTACCGATTTAAATGTCGCGGACACCGGTGTCCTATAGTACTCGGAACGTACGACGTGAACACGTCTCGGGTACGTCGAGATCGAACCAACGGTTAACGAGTTATTGCACACGGAAAAACTACGTTCGAAAAGTTGAATTCGAAATCGTGTCGACGGACATCGCCGGGGCTGCCGTCATGTGCACCACCCCGGGACCGCCGAATAACCGCGAACGTCGAGTGAAAAAAAAAAATCGAATTTTCACACGCGGTGGTTCGGATCCGGTCACGGGGACGCCGCCGCGCACCAAGGGCGACTCCGCGCCTCGCCCGTCGATGAAAAATATTTCCGCGTACGGCACTCCGAGTCCGCGGGACGTAATAATTCTTTACGTTAGTCCACCTCGCACCCGTCGAACGCCGACCAGACAAAAATCGGCAATCGATGAAGGGCACAGTGTCCACGGATCCGGTCACGGGGACGCCGCCGCGCACCAAGGGCGACTCCGCGCCTCGCCCGTCGATGAAAAATATTTCCGCGTACGGCACTCCGAGTCCGCGGGACGTGCTCGCCGAATGCCCGCACCGAATAATACCGGTAAACCACATCCACTTGCCGTATTAATATTTTACGTTAGTCCACCTCGCACCCGTCGAACGCCGACCAGACAAAAATCGGCAATCGATGAAGGGCACAGTGTCCACGGATCCGGTCACGGGGACGCCGCCGCGCACCAAGGGCGACTCCGCGCCTCGCCCGTCGAAGAAAAATTTTTCCGCGTTCGGCACACCGAGTCCGCGGGACGTAATAATTCTTTACGTTAGTCCACCTCGCACCCGTCGAACGCCGACCAGACAAAAATCGGCAATCGATGAAGGGCACAGTGTCCACGGATCCGGTCACGGGGACGCCGCCGCGCACCAAGGGCGACTCCGCGCCTCGCCCGTCGATGAAAAATATTTCCGCGTACGGCACTCCGAGTCCGCGGGACGTAATAATTCTTTACGTTAGTCCACCTCGCACCCGTCGAACGCCGACCAGACAAAAATCGGCAATCGATGAAGGG
>NW_026869942.1:0-22272 GCF_019925205.1 Metopolophium dirhodum
TTTTACATTTAATTTTAAAAATTAATTTTTAAATTAACTAGAAAAACTAACAAATATTTTTAAAAAAAAATATGCAAAGGTAACTACCTTACACAAAAATTTATAAAAAATTAAATCAAAAATTAATCTTTATTAAAAATAACAAAAATTAACACAATTAGAATTTTACCTTTATTTTAAAATTATCACCAAAATTAAAAATTTTTTTTACATTTAATTTTAAAAATTAATTTTTAAATTAACTAGAAAAACTAACAAATATTTTTAAAAAAAAATATGCAAAGGTAACTACCTTACACTAAAATTTATAAAAAATTAAATCAAAAATTAATCTTTATTAAAAATAACAAAAATTAACACAATTAGAATTTTACCTTTATTTTAAAATTATCACCAAAATTAAAAATTTTTTTTACATTTAATTTTAAAAATTAATTTTTAAATTAACTAGAAAAACTAACAAATATTTTTAAAAAAAAATATGCAAAGGTAACTACCTTACACAAAAATTTATAAAAAATTAAATCAAAAATTAATCTTTATTAAAAATAACAAAAATTAACACAATTAGAATTTTACCTTTATTTTAAAATTATCACCAAAATTAAAAATTTTTTTTACATTTAATTTTAAAAATTAATTTTTAAATTAACTAGAAAAACTAACAAATATTTTTAAAAAAAAATATGCAAAGGTAACTACCTTACACAAAAATTTATAAAAAATTAAATCAAAAATTAATCTTTATTAAAAATAACAAAAATTAACACAATTAGAATTTTACCTTTATTTTAAAATTATCACCAAAATTAAAAATTTTTTTTACATTTAATTTTAAAAATTAATTTTTAAATTAACTAGAAAAACTAACAAATATTTTTAAAAAAAAATATGCAAAGGTAACTACCTTACACAAAAATTTATAAAAAATTAAATCAAAAATTAATCTTTATTAAAAATAACAAAAATTAACACAATTAGAATTTTACCTTTATTTTAAAATTATCACCAAAATTAAAAATTTTTTTTACATTTAATTTTAAAAATTAATTTTTAAATTAACTAGAAAAACTAACAAATATTTTTAAAAATATTTAAAAAAATTTATTTTACCTTTATATCTTCAATATAATGCTCTTAAATTAAGCTATTTAAATTTAATAATTAAATAATAAAATAATTAAAAATCATAAAAAAAATAATAAAATATAAACTTTATAACTATTTAAAAAAATACTCTGTCTAAATCTAATTATTTTCTTAAAAAAATAAATTAAACCTCTATTTAAATTATATTCAATTCAACCAATTTCAAAAACCTTTAAAGTAAAAAATCCAATATAAAGAAAATTATTTAAAAAAAAATTTACTTTAAAAAATAATAAATTTCATATTAATCTAAAAAAAAAAATATTAAATAAAGAAAATATATATTTTATAGAAAATAAAAAATTATTAAGTTCAAAAAAAAATCAAATTCTAAAAAATAAAATTAATACTCTTAAAATCTTAAATTTAAATTCTAATAAAATTAAATCAAATTTATAAAATATTAATCATATAAAAAAAGAACCAAAAAACAACATAATAAAACTAATAAATATTATACTAATAATTAAGATTTTTCTTTCAAATTTAATAATCATTAAATAATTAAATATAGAAAAATTTATTATTATTAAATAATAAATTACACGAATTGAATAAAAAAAAGTTAAAAAAAAAGAAAATAAAAAAAAAAAAAAAAAAAAAAAATTCAAATTTATTATTAAAAAGTATTCAAAAATCAAGTCCTTAGAATAAAAACTACAGAAAAAAGGAAAACCACATAATGATATTAAAGTAAATATAAAAATCAAACCACAAAAAGGTAAATAATCAATTAATCCCCCTATTTTACGAATATCTTGATTATTATTTATATTAAGAATTAAAATACCAGATCTCAAAAATATTATAGATTTAAATAAAGCATGTATTAATAAATAAAAAAAACATATATCAATTTTACCTAAACATAAAATCATAAATATAAAACTTATTTGACTTAAAGTAGAAAAAGCAATAATTTTCTTTAAATCAAATTCAAAAATTGCATTTAAACCAGATATTAATATAGTTAAACAAGAAATTACTATTAAATAATTTAAAAAAGAAAAATTTAAAAAAATTTCATTAAACCGAATTATTAAATAAATACCAGCAGTTACTAAAGTAGAAGAATGAACTAAAGAAGAAACAGGTGTAGGAGCTGCTATAGCTAAAGGCAACCAAGAAGAAAAAGGAATTTGAGCTCTTTTAGTCAAAGAAGCAAATATAATTATCAAACTAATAAAAAATAAATAATTTAAATTTCTATAATAATTAATTAAAATAAAATTTCAAGAACCAAAATTTAATATTCAAATTATAGATATAATAATAAATAAATCACCTAAACGATTTAAAATAACAGTTACCAATCCCGAACTATAAGATTTTTTATTTTGATAAAAAACAACTAAACAGAAAGAAACCATTCCTAAACCATCTCAACCCAACAAAATTCTAATTAAATTAGGACTAAGAATTAAAAAAAATATAAACATAATAAAAAAATTTATTAATATTAAAAATCGATTCTTATTAAAATCATAATTTATATATTCTATTCTATACAATAAAATTATTGAAGAAATCAAAAATACAAAAGAAATAAATATTAAAGATATTCAATCCAATAAAATAACATATAAAACTATACAAGAATTAAAAAAAAAAAATATATACTCAATAAAATAAAATTTATCAAAATAAATTAATAATAAGCCTAAAATAAAAAAAATAATAAATGATATAAAAAAAAAAAAAAAAAAAAAAAAAAAAAAATTAAATTTAATTATTTAAATATAACATATAATCTTTAATTCCACAAATTAATATTTTAATTAAACTATTTAAATAACAAAATAATTCTATAATTAAAAAAATTATATTCAAAGGTAATCAATGTATAAATAATAATAAATATTCTGTTAAATTAATATAAACTAAATAATTTATATTAAAAAATAATTTACCATATTGAGTATATAAATATAAATAAAGACTATATAAAAATATTAAAATCATAATTAATAAATAAAATATATAAAAATAATCTAATCAAATTATTAAACTAATTAATAAAAATAATTCACCAAATAAATTTAAAGAAGGAGGAAAAGATATATTAGAAGAACATAATAAAAATCATCAAAATGATAAAAAAGGATAAATATTAATTAAACCTTTATTTAAAAACATTCTACGACTTTTAAAACGTAAATAACAAATATTTCTTAAACAAAATAATCCAGAAGAACATAAACCATGACCAAATATTAAAATTAATGAACCAAAATAACCTCAATTATTTAAAGTTAAAAACCCAATAATAACTAAACCTATATGAACAACAGAAGAATAAGCAATTAAAATTTTAAGATCTCTTTGAAAAAAACAAACTAATCTTAAAATTATTATTCCTAATAAACATAAAGAAATTAATAAATAATTAAATTTAAGATTAATCTTAAAAATTAACATTAAAATATGATAAATACCAAAACCACCTAATTTTAATATAATACCAGCTAAAATTATTGAACCACAAATAGGAGCTTCAACATGAGCTTTAGGTAATCAGATATGAAATATAAATAAAGGTATTTTAACTAAAAAAATTATTATTAAAAATATATAAAAATAAAAATTTAAATTATTTAAATAATCAAAATAATACATAAATATAAAGTTAAAATTATTTAAACTTAATAAACATGAAAAAAAAGGTAAAGAAAAAAAAATTATATAAATAAATAAATAAAATCCAGCTTTAAAACGCTCATATTGATATCCTCAACCATAAATTAAAATAATTACAGGAATTAAATTAATTTCATAAAAAATATAAAATAAAAAAAAACTATTTCTAAAAAAACAAAAATAAAAAATAATAACAAAAATAAATATTAATAAATTAAAATAATTTAAATAATTATTTTTAAAATTAAGTCTAGAAATATAAACTAATCTAATAATCCAAATACCTAATATAAATATTAAATAAGAAAATATATCTATACCAAATAAATATCTAATATTTAAAAAATAATTGAATATTGGAATCTTAAAATATATAAAAAAAAAAAAAAAAAAAAAAAAAATTCTGGGCTAATCATCATCTTTTAACCTTCAAGCTAAAAAAAATCATTCTAAAAATAATTAATATTAAAATTATTAACATTGTAAAATTATTAATGATTTTATATAATCATTTCCATATATACGAACTATTAAAATCAAAATTGTTAAACCTAATACTCTTTCACTAATACAAAAAATAAAAAAAACTAATAATAAAATATATTGCTTAATAAATATTATTAAATTTAACAAAAATAATAAAGATAAAATTAATAATAAATATTCTAATCCTAAAAGTATTATTAATAAATGATTAAAATTAAAAATATAAAATAAGACTCCAGAAAATAATATAAATATTAAAACTAAAATAAATAAATTTATCATTTTAATAGTTTAAAAAAAACATTGATATTGTAAATCAAAATTATAAAATTATTTAAAATAAATCAGTATAAATATATACATATTATCATTAATCTCCAAAATTAATATTTTAATTAAAATATATACTGAATTTTAAAAATTATTTTATTAACTAATTTAATTATAGCAATTATATTAACAATAATGAAATCACCTATTAGATCAAATTTAATTATTTTAATTCAAACAATAACTTTAACTATAATAATTAATTTAATTAATAAAACATCATGAATTTCATTTATAGTTTTCATTTTATATATTGGAGGATTAATAATTATTTTTTTATATATCTCAAGAATTGCTTTTAATGAATTAAATATTAATAAAAATTATAAAAACATAATTTACAAAATAATTTTTATATTCTTAATATTAATTTACTTTAAATTATCTCTAAATATAGAAAATATGATTTATGAAAATAAATTTATATTTGAAGATAACTTTTACTTATTAAACATATTTATAATACCTAATAATATTTTAATCTATATAATTATATTTATTCTTTTTTTTATATTAATTTTAATTATCTGAATATTAAAAATTAATAAAGGACCAATTCGACAAAAAACCAATTAATGAAAAAAAACATAATAAAAATTATATCACCAATATTAAACTTACCAACACCTACTAGAATTAGTTTTATATGAAATTTTGGATCTTTATTAATAATCTGCTTAATTAATCAAATTTTAACAGGATTATTTTTAGCTTTCCATTATAAAACAGATATTAACTTAGCTTTTCAAAGAATTATTAATATAAATCGAAATATTAATTTTGGATGATTAATTCGTTCTTTCCATGCTAATGGGGCATCAATATTTTTTATTATAATTTATATTCATATTAGACGAGGAATTTATATAAATTCATTTAATTTTAAAATAACATGAATTGTAGGAGTATTATTATTATTATTAACTATAATAACAGCTTTTGTAGGATATGTATTACCATGAGGACAAATATCATTTTGAGGTGCAACAGTAATTACAAATCTTTTATCAGCAATTCCATATTTAGGAAATTCAATTGTAATTTGAATTTGAGGAGGCTTCTCTATTAGTAATGCTACATTAACACGATTTTTTTCAATTCACTTTATTTTACCTTTTATTATTATTTTATTTACTTTTATTCATCTTTTTTTTTTACATATAACAGGATCTAATAATCCATTAGGTATTAATAGAAATTTTGATAAAATCAGATTTTCACCTTATTTCTTAATTAAAGATTTAATTGGATTAATTATATTTATATGAATATTTTTCATTTTAACTTTAATTTTTCCTTATTTATTAAATGATCATAATAATTTTGATATAGCAAATTCAATAATTACGCCTAATCATATTCAACCAGAATGATATTTTTTATTTTCATATTCAATTTTACGAGCAATCCCTAATAAATTAGGAGGAGTTATTGCCTTAATATTATCAATTTTAATTTTATTGATTATACCTTTATTAAATAAAAAAAACTTCTTAAGAAATAAATTTTATCCTATAAATAAAATTCTATTTTGAATTTTTATTATAACATTTTTTATATTAACATGAATTGGTATACAACCAGTTGAATATCCTTTTATTTCAACAAGTCAAATTTTTACAACAATTTACTTTTCATATTTTTTTATTAATTTTTATATTATAAAAATATGAGATAAATTATTAACTTAATAAAATCAGTTAATTAATTTATTTAAAATATTTATTTTGAAAATAAAAAATAGAAATTAATTCTATTAACTTAATACTAAAATTAATGATATAAGTTAAATAATTTAATAGAAAAATTAAATATAAATAAAAATAAAGATAAAGGTAAAATTAATTTTCAAATTAAATATATTAACTTATCATAACGAAAACGTGGTAAAAACCCACGTAATCAAATAATTAAAAATATAAATGTTAAAATAAAAATATTTAAATAAAATTTATTCATTATTAAACCAAAAAATATTTCACATAATAATATACCTATAAATATAATTCTTATATATTCAGATATAAAAATAAAAATAAAAGATAAACTTCTAAATTCAATATTAAAACCAGAAACTAATTCTGATTCTCCTTCAGAAAAATCAAAAGGAGAACGATTCATTTCTGCTAAAAATCTAATTAATAATAAAATAAATATTAAAAAAAGAAAAAAAAAAAATTTAGAATTTATTTGATAAATATAAAAATCATTTAAATTAAATCTATTAATTAAAAATATTAAATTTATAATAATAATTATTATTCTTACTTCATAAGAAATTATTTGAGAAATAAAACGAATTATCCCTAAAACTGAATAATTAGAATTAGATGATCATCTAATTATTAAAAAAATATAAACTATTAAACTCGAACAACAAAACATATAAATTAAACCAAAACCTATAATATAATTTATACCAATATAAGGATAAATAAATCAAAAAAAAACAGAAATTAATAAACCTAATATAGGGGAAATTATAAAAATTAAAAAATTTATATTTCTAGGATAATTAACTTCTTTAAAAAATAACTTTAAACCATCACCTATAGGTTGAAAAACACCTTTAATAAAAAATTTATTAGGGCCTTTACGTAATTGAATATAACCTAAAACTTTACGTTCTAATAAAGTAAAAAAAGCTACTCTTATGAAAACTATTAAAAATAAAATCAAAAAATTAATAATTATAATAAATATAAAAATTACTATCTATAATTAAAATTATATAATTAAATTCTAAATTTAACACAATTATCTGCCAAAATAGTTAAATTAATTTAATTCACTTAATAAAAAAATTTAATTTAATTATTTAATCCTTTCGTACTAAAATAAATTATTTTTTAAAAGATAGAAACCAACCTGGCTTACACCGGTTTGAACTCAAATCATGTAAGAATTTAAAGGTCGAACAGACCTAATACTTAAAATTTTGCACCTAAGATTAATCTTAATTCAACATCGAGGTCGCAAACTAATTTTTAAATTTGAACTTAAAAAATTAATTACGCTGTTATCCCTAAAGTAACTTTTTCCTATAATTAAAAATTTTAATTCAAATAATCACTAAATAATGTAAAATTTTAAAAAAAGTTTAATAATTTTTTTTATCACCCCAATAAAATAAATAATAAAATTAAAATATTTATAATCCAAAAAAATTAAAATTAATATTTATAAAGTTTTATAGGGTCTTATCGTCCCTTTAAATAATTTAAGCTTTTTTACTTAAAAATAAAATTTTAATTATATAAATAATAAAGTTTATTTCTCATCAAATCTTTCATACAAGTCCTCAATTAAAAGACTAATTATTATGCTACCTTTGCACAGTCAAAATACTGCAGCTATTTAATAAATCATTGAGCAGATCCTATATTAAATTAAACTTAATACAATGTTTTTGTTAAACAGATGAAAATAATTTTTGCCGAATTCATAATTTATAAATATAAATTATACTAATTTAATCATTATTACTAAAAATTAAATATTAATTAATAAAATTTAATAAAAAAAATAAATAAATTTATAATAAATTAAAACTAAATAAATAATAAATTTTTACAAACTTATAATAAAAATTTCTATTCCTATAAATTATTAAAATAAATAAATTATTATATAAAAATTTTAAGCTTATCCCTAAAATAATTTAAATTTAAAATATTAATATATAAAATCAAAATAACTTTTAAAATTTTAAATTAAATTTAAATCTTAAATAACTAAATATAATATAACGAATTAAATTTCAAAACTAATATTATTTTATAAATATTTATAAAACAATAAATTAATAATAAAATTAACTCTATAAATTTTGAGAAATTAAAAAAAAATTAAAAATTTTAATTAACCCTGATACAAAAGGTACTAAAAATATTCTTTTTAAAATTTAACTAATTCTTTTACAATACTATTAAACTATAAATCTAAAAATTAATTTTTACTTAATACTAAAACCCTAAATAAATAAATTACTTTTATAAAAAATCAATAAAAAATAAATATATTAATAACTTTAATTTAAATAAAGTTTAACAACATCCTATCATTGTAAATGACATACTTAAATTTAGATATTTATTTATAAAAAATATAATCTTTCTAAATACACTTTCCAGTACATTTACTTTGTTACGACTTGTCTTATTTTTAATAAGAATGACGGGCAATATGTACATATTTTAGATCTTTATTCATATTAATTAAATAAATAAATTTACTATTAAATCCAATTTCATTTTAATTTTCATCTAAAATCCAAAAATAAAATTTAATGTAACCCATTATAAACTTATTTATTAACCACATCTTGACTTAACATAAATCATAAAAATAAACAAAGAAAATAAATTTTTAAATATATTCATGACAGCGATATATGAACTATTTAAAATAAGTAAAATTAATCGTGGATTATCAATTAAAAAACAGGTTCCTCTAATAAGACTAAAATACCGCCAAATTTTTTAAATTTAAAGAACATAACTATTAATTTTTTAGTAAATTAATTTAAACTTTTATAATAGGGTATCTAATCCTAGTTTTAAATAAAATTTAATAGAATAAAATAATTATAATAATAATTCTTAATTAAATTTTACTTTATTAAAAAAAATTAAATTATAAATTATACTTAATACTAATAACCAAACTATTTTACTTGTATATTATGTTTAACCGCAACTGCTGGCACATATTTAGTTTATACTTAAATTAATAATTAAATCTAAATCTCTTTAATATTTAATATTTAATACTGAGAATTATTAAAATCCTTTAAGAACTTATTAACAATCAAAAAATTTCATGTATTTTCTTAATTAAATAAAATTTTATAATAAAATAAATTATATTTATATATAAAATAATAATAATATGGTTTAATATTATTAAAATAAGCAATTTTTAATTAAATTTTAATTTTATTGAATTTATAATAAATTACAATTTTAAATTAAACAATAAAACTTAAGTAAATAAAAATAAATTTTCCAAATTTGAAGACAAAAATTATACACAATTATGTAGTTATACCCAAAAATTTCTCACAAAAATATTTTAATTAACGAATTATGATAAAAAATCGAATAAAGAATTTTTATTTTTACAATTTTTGAAAAACCAAATTATACAATTTTTAATAATTTAACTCAACTTTTTAAAATAAAAAAACTAAATTGTAATTTTTCAACATATTTTTTTTTAATAATGGACATTTCTAACAAATTAAAATTAATTTTATAGATAAAAAAAGTATACTTTTTTTAGTTAATTTATACGACTATTTACATATATTTAAATATTTATATACTGATTAATTCCTAAATTGAAATTTTAATAAAATATAAATATTTTCTGTAATCAGGTTTATACATTTAATGAGCTAAAATTTTAAATTAAACAATAAAACTCGAATAAATAAAAATAAATTTTCCAAATTTGAAGACAAAAATCATACACAATTATGTAGTTATACCCAAAAATTTCTCACAAAAATATTTTAGTTAACGAATTATGATAAAAAATCGAATAAAGAATTTTTATTTTTGCAATTTTTGAAAAACCAAATTATACAATTTTTAATAATTTAACTCAACTTTTTAAAGTAAAAAAACTAAAATTGTAATTTTTCAACATATTTTTTTTTAATAATGGACATTTCTAACAAATTAAAATTAATTTTATAGATAAAAAAAGTATACTTTTTTTAGTTAATTTATACGACTATTTACATATATTTAAATATTTATATACTGATTAATTCCTAAATTAAAATTTTAATAAAATATAAATATTTTCTGTAATCAGGTTTATACATTTAATGAACTAAAATTTTAAATTAAACAATAAAACTCGAATAAATAAAAATAAATTTTCCAAATTTGAAGACAAAAATCATACACAATTATGTAGTTATACCCAAAAATTTCTCACAAAAATATTTTAGTTAACGAATTATGATAAAAAATCGAATAAAGAATTTTTATTTTTGCAATTTTTGAAAAACCAAATTATACAATTTTTAATAATTTAACTCAACTTTTTAAAGTAAAAAAACTAAAATTGTAATTTTTCAACATATTTTTTTTTAATAATGGACATTTCTAACAAATTAAAATTAATTTTATAGATAAAAAAAGTATACTTTTTTTAGTTAATTTATACGACTATTTACATATATTTAAATATTTATATACTGATTAATTCCTAAATTAAAATTTTAATAAAATATAAATATTTTCTGTAATCAGGTTTATACATTTAATGAGCTAAAATTTTAAATTAAACAATAAAACTCGAATAAATAAAAATAAATTTTCCAAATTTGAAGACAAAAATCATACACAATTATGTAGTTATACCCAAAAATTTCTCACAAAAATATTTTAGTTAACGAATTATGATAAAAAATCGAATAAAGAATTTTTATTTTTGCAATTTTTGAAAAACCAAATTATACAATTTTTAATAATTTAACTCAACTTTTTAAAGTAAAAAAACTAAAATTGTAATTTTTCAACATATTTTTTTTTAATAATGGACATTTCTAACAAATTAAAATTAATTTTATAGCTAAAAAAAATATACTTTTTTTAGTTAATTTATACGACTATTCCTACTTTAATTTTTCAAATAATTGAATTTTCAAACTAGAAACCTTATATATATATATACAATAAATATATGTATATATTCATATAAGGATTTATATACATATATATATATATATAAGATGTATAGATAATATTACTATATAAGGATTATATATATATATATATATATATATATATAATATAAGCTATATAGATGTATATATGTATTATATATATATACTATATATATATGAAGTCTATATATGTATACTACTATATATATTAATAAATCCTCTATATACTCTTTCTTCTTTCTTTTTTTTTTAAAGGAGGGCTACGCCCCCCTTTTTAGACAATTACAAACGTCATGCCTCACTAAAACATATTTTTTTTAAAATTTTATTGAGATTATTCCCAATCTCTATCTAAACCAAGAAACATTTTTTTACTAAACAATATTTTTAAAAATAAAATGCCTGAAAAAGGGTTACTTTGATAGAGTAAATCATGTATTATATATACTTTTATTATACTTTAAGAAACTATCTAATCCATAAATTTCAAAAATTTATATGCATAAACACCTAAGTATATATCATAAAGAAAAATAAGCTAAAATAAGCTTTTGGATTCATACTTCAAATATAGAATAAAATTCTTTTTTCTGATAAATTTAAATTTAACAAAAATTATATTTTTTACATTATTAATATTTAGAACTTTAATATCAATTTCAGCATCAAATTGATTATCAATATGAATAGGATTAGAATTAAATCTATTTTCAATTATTCCAATTTTAAACTTTAAGTCATCAATTTACTCAATTGAAGCTACAATAAAATATTTTTTAATTCAAGCTTTTGCTTCAATTTTATTACTAATTTTTTTAATTAATAAAAATCTATTATTTATAAATAATGATAATATTTTAATTATAATATCACTATTAATAAAATTAAGATTAATACCTTTTCATTTATGATTACCTTCAATAATAGAAGGACTGAATTGAATATCATGTTTATTAATAATAACTTGACAAAAAATCACACCTTTAATTATAATTTCTTATTTAAATATTAATAAAAATATAATTTTTTTAATTGTATTAATCTCAATAAATTCAATTTTTGGTTTAAATCAAAATTCAATACGTAAAATTTTAGCTATATCATCAATTAATAATACTACCTGAATACTATTTGCAATTTTAATAAATGAAAATTTATGAATTAATTACTTTTTAATTTATTCTTTATTAAATTTTTTAATTATTAAAATACTTAATAATTATAATGTTAATTATATTAATCAAATAAAACTATTTAATTTAAATTTTTTTTTCAAATTAAATATATTAATATTAATTTTTTCAATTATAGGTTTACCTCCCATAATAGGATTTTTAATAAAATGAATACTAATTAAAACTTTAATCTATAATAATATATATATTATTATAATAATATTAATTATACTAACTATTTTAAATTTACTTTTTTATATTAAATTAACTTATTTTATATTATTTAATTTTAATCTTTTTAATAAATGATATCTAATATATAAAAAAAACAATTATGATTTCATTATATTAATAAATTTTTTTAGATTATTTTTTAGTTACTTATTTATTTATTAAGGTTTTAAGTTAACTAAATAAACTATTAATCTTCAAAATTAAAAATATTATATTTTAAACCTTAATTAAATAATTAATACCTTTAAATTTGCAATTTAATATCATTTAATATGAATATAAGATTTAATGATAAAAAGATTATTTAATCTATATATAAATTTACAATTTACAACCTATTATCAGCCATTTTATCTATAAAATGAATTTTTTCAACTAATCATAAAGATATTGGAACTTTATACTTTTTATTTGGTATTTGATCAGGTATAATTGGATCATCTCTTAGAATTTTAATTCGTCTAGAACTAAGACAAATTAATTCTATTATTAATAATAACCAATTATATAATGTAATTGTAACAATTCATGCTTTTATTATAATTTTTTTTATAACAATACCAATTGTAATTGGTGGATTTGGAAATTGATTAATTCCTATAATAATAGGTTGTCCTGATATATCATTCCCACGTTTAAATAACATTAGATTTTGATTATTACCCCCATCATTAATAATAATAATTTGTAGTTTTTTAATTAATAATGGAACAGGAACAGGATGAACTATTTATCCACCTTTATCAAATAACATTGCACATAATAATATTTCAGTTGATTTAACTATTTTTTCCTTACATTTAGCAGGAATCTCCTCAATTTTAGGAGCAATTAACTTTATTTGTACAATTCTTAATATAATACCAAATAATATAAAATTAAATCAAATTCCTCTTTTCCCTTGATCAATTTTAATTACAGCTATTTTATTAATTTTATCTTTACCAGTCTTAGCTGGTGCTATTACAATATTATTAACTGATCGAAATTTAAACACTTCATTTTTTGATCCAGCAGGAGGAGGAGATCCTATTCTTTATCAACATTTATTTTGATTCTTTGGACATCCTGAAGTTTATATTTTAATTTTACCTGGATTTGGATTAATTTCACATATTATTAGTCAAGAAAGAAATAAAAATGAAACATTTGGTAATATTAGAATAATTTATGCAATATTAACTATTGGATTATTAGGATTTATTGTATGAGCTCATCATATATTTACAATTGGTATAGATGTTGATACACGAGCATATTTTACATCAGCAACTATAATTATTGCCATTCCTACAGGAATTAAAATTTTTAGATGATTAGCTACTATTTATGGATCTAAAATTAATTTTTCACCCTCAACAATTTGATCTTTAGGTTTCATTTTTCTATTTACAATTGGTGGCTTAACAGGAGTTATTCTTGCTAATTCATCTATTGATATTATTCTTCATGATACTTATTATGTAGTAGCTCATTTTCATTATGTATTATCTATAGGAATTGTATTTGCAATTATTGCTAGACTAATTCATTGATTCCCAATTTTTACAGGATTTTCTATAAATAACTTTATTTTAAAAATTCAATTTATTTTAATATTTATTGGAGTAAATTTAACTTTTTTCCCCCAACATTTTTTAGGTTTAAATGGAATACCTCGACGTTATACAGATTATCCTAATAATTTTTTATTATGAAATATAATTTCATCAATTGGATCAATAATTTCAACATTTAGAATTATCATTTTAATTTATTCAATTTGAAATAGAATTTTTTTAAAAAAAACAACAATTTTCAAATTAAATTTAAGAAACTCTATTGAATGAATTCATAATTTACCTCCATTAGAACATTCATATTCAGAATTACCTTTAATTATTAATTTCTAATATGGCAGAAATTATATGCAATGAACTTAAAATTCATTTATAAAGAATAATCTTTTTTTAGAAATTATAACTTGATTAAAACTAAGATTTCAAAATAGAAATTCGCCATTAATAGAACAATTAATTTTTTTTCATGATCATACAATTTTTATTATTATTATAATTATATCAACAATTACTTACATAATATTATTTATTATAAACAATAAATTTATTAATATTAAAATTTCAGAAAATCAAATAATTGAGTTTATTTGAACAACAACTCCACCTATTATTTTAATTTTTATTGCCATACCTTCTTTACATTTATTATATTTAATAGATGAAATTAAATGTCCTATTTTAACAATTAAAATTTTTGGGCATCAATGATTTTGATCCTATGAATACTCAGATTTTTCAAATATTGAATTTGAATCATATATAATTAATGATTTAAATAAAGAAAATTTCCGTTTAATTGAAGTAGATAATAAAACTATTATCCCATTTAAATTTAATATTCGACTTTTAATTTCATCAGATGATGTTATTCACTCTTGAACTATTCCAAGTTTAGCAATTAAAATTGATGCAATTCCAGGACGAATAAACCAAATTAATCTTTTTATAAATCGTCCTGGAATATACTTTGGTCAATGTTCAGAAATTTGCGGAATTAATCATAGATTTATACCAATTCAGATTGAATCAATTAATTTAAATAAATTTATCTATTGAATTAAAAACTTTTAACTCATTAGATGACTGAAAAGCAAAGTAATGATCTCTTAAATCAAAATATAGTAAATTAGCAATTACTTCTAATGAAAGAGATTAGTTAAAGTTATAACATTAATTTGTCAAATTAAAATTATTTATTTATATCACTTAATCCCTCAAATAGCACCAATAAATTGATTAATTCTATTTATATTTTTTTTTTCTATATTCTATTTAATTATAAATCTATTATACTTTAATTTTATTAAAAATATAAAAATTAAAATTTCATTTAAAAATAACATAAAAAATTATAATAAATTTATTTAATATTTTTGACCCTTCAACAAAAGTTTTTAATTTAGAATTAAATTGAATTAGAACTTTATTAATTATTTTAATAATACCAAATTTTTTATGAATTATACCAAATCGAATAAATTGATTTATATTTAAAATTTTTAATATATTAAATAACGAAATATTAATATTATATAAAATAAAAAAAACTAAATCACCTGCATTTATATTTATTGCATTATTTATATTTATTTTACTTAATAACTTTTTTAGATTATTTCCTTATATTTTTTCATCATCAAGTCATATAATTTTTTCAATTACTTTAGCTTTACCATTCTGATTATTTTACATTATTTTTTCAACATGTAAAAATACAAAAAATATAATTGCACATTTAATTCCACTTAATACACCAATTTATTTAGCCCCATTAATAACAATCATTGAAACAATAAGAATTATTATTCGACCATTTTCTTTATCTATTCGTCTAACTGCAAATTTAATTGCAGGACACTTACTTATAACATTATTAAACTTTAATTCAATAATAATCATTATTATTTTAATTCAAATATTTATAATAATTTTTGAATTATGTGTAGCCTTAATCCAAAGATATGTATTTTCAATTCTTTCATCTTTATATTCTAGAGAATAATGATAAAAATTAATCAACCTTATTTTATTCTAAATTTAAGTCCATGACCAATTTTAATAGCTTTAAATACTTTTAATTTAATGATTTCAAATATCATAATTATAAATTTTAAATTTAATTTAATATCATTAATAAATTTAATTTTAATTATTACTATTTCAATCTTATGATGACGAGATGTAATTCGAGAAAGAACATTTCAAGGTAATCATAATTTTTATATTATAAATCTAATTAAATTTAGAATAATCTTATTTATTATTTCTGAAATATTTTTATTTATTTCATTTTTTTGAAATTTTTTACATAATTCTTTAGCACCATCAATTGAATTAGGATTAAACTGACCTCCTAAAAACATTAATTTTTTCAATCCATTATTAATCCCATTACTAAATACAATTATTTTATTAACATCAAGATTCACTGTAACATTAACTCATCTTTACTTATTAAATAATTCAAAAAAAAAAACAATTATTTTTATAAATATAACAATTATTTTAAGTATCTATTTTTTATTACTTCAAATATTAGAATATAAACAAGCAACATTTACATTTTCAGACTCAATTTTTGGATCATCATTTTATATAGCAACAGGATTCCATGGTTTACACGTTATTATTGGAACAATTTTCCTAATAATCAATTTAATACGTATAATAAAAATACATTTTTCATATATTCATCACATCAGATTTGAATTAGCTGCTTGATATTGACATTTCATTGATATTATTTGATTATTTTTATATATAACTTTCTACTGATGAAATAATTAATTTTATTAATATATATAAATAGTATATTTGATTTCCAATCAAAAAGTTTAATTTTTAAATAAAATAATTATATTAAATTTAATATCAATATTAACAATATTTATTATTATACTAATTTTATTTTCAATTATAATTTTAATCAATATAAAAATAAAATTTAACTACAACAAATCAGCACCATTTGAATGTGGATTTGATCCATTTAATAAATCACGAATTCCATTTTCCTTAAATTTTTATTTGATTGCAATTATCTTTTTAATTTTTGATATTGAAATCTCAATTATTCTACCAATAATTATAAATTTCAAAATCTCTAATATACTATATTTCAATATTATATTCATAATATTTTTTATATTTATAATTATTACTATTTTTTATGAATGAAAATTTGGATCATTAAATTGAAAAATTTAAAGGATAATAGTTAAAATTTATAACATTTAATTTGCTTTTAAAAATTATTATATAATTTATCTTAAATAAGAAGTAATATTTTACATATTAATTTCGACTTAATAATAGATTATCAAAATCCTTATTTATTAATTGAAACCAAAAAGAGGTTTATTACTGTTAATAATAATATTGAAAAAAATTCCAATTAAAAAGATTTTAAAAAAAAAGAAGCTGCTAACTATCTTTTAAAGCATTTAAAATGTTTAATCTTTAATTTATTTATTAGTTTAATTAAAACATTATATTTTCAATATAAAAATAATTTTTATTTATAAATAATAATTTTAAAAATTAATTTTTAAATTAACTAGAAAAACTAACAAATATTTTTAAAAAAAAATATGCAAAGGTAACTACCTTACACAAAAATTTATAAAAAATTAAATCAAAAATTAATCTTTATTAAAAATAACAAAAATTAACACAATTAGAATTTTACCTTTATTTTAAAATTATCACCAAAATTAAAAATTTTTTTTACATTTAATTTTAAAAATTAATTTTTAAATTAACTAAAAAAACTAACAAATATTTTTAAAAAAAAATATGCAAAGGTAACTACCTTACACAAAAATTTATAAAAAATTAAATCAAAAATTAATCTTTATTAAAAATAACAAAAATTAACACAATTAGAATTTTACCTTTATTTTAAAATTATCACCAAAATTAAAAATTTTTTTTACATTTAATTTTAAAAATTAATTTTTAAATTAACTAGAAAAACTAACAAATATTTTTAAAAAAAAATATGCAAAGGTAACTACCTTACACAAAAATTTATAAAAAATTAAATCAAAAATTAATCTTTATTAAAAATAACAAAAATTAACACAATTAGAATTTTACCTTTATTTTAAAATTATCACCAAAATTAAAAATTTTTTTTACATTTAATTTTAAAAATTAATTTTTAAATTAACTAGAAAAACTAACAAATATTTTTAAAAAAAAATATGCAAAGGTAACTACCTTACACAAAAATTTATAAAAAATTAAATCAAAAATTAATCTTTATTAAAAATAACAAAAATTAACACAATTAGAATTTTACCTTTATTTTAAAATTATCACCAAAATTAAAAATTTTTTTTACATTTAATTTTAAAAATTAATTTTTAAATTAACTAAAAAAACTAACAAATATTTTTAAAAAAAAATATGCAAAGGTAACTACCTTACACAAAAATTTATAAAAAATTAAATCAAAAATTAATCTTTATTAAAAATAACAAAAATTAACACAATTAGAATTTTACCTTTATTTTAAAATTATCACCGAAATTAAAAATTTTTTTTACATTTAATTTTAAAAATTAATTTTTAAATTAACTAGAAAAACTAACAAATATTTTTAAAAAAAAATATGCAAAGGTAACTACCTTACACAAAAATTTATAAAAAATTAAATCAAAAATTAATCTTTATTAAAAATAACAAAAATTAACACAATTAGAATTTTACCTTTATTTTAAAATTATCACCAAAATTAAAAATTTTTTTTACATTTAATTTTAAAAATTAATTTTTAAATTAACTAGAAAAACTAACAAATATTTTTAAAAAAAAATATGCAAAGGTAACTACCTTACACAAAAATTTATAAAAAATTAAATCAAAAATTAATCTTTATTAAAAATAACAAAAATTAACACAATTAGAATTTTACCTTTATTTTAAAATTATCACCAAAATTAAAAATTTTTTTTACATTTAATTTTAAAAATTAATTTTTAAATTAACTAAAAAAACTAACAAATATTTTTAAAAAAAAATATGCAAAGGTAACTACCTTACACAAAAATTTATAAAAAATTAAATCAAAAATTAATCTTTATTAAAAATAACAAAAATTAACACAATTAGAATTTTACCTTTATTTTAAAATTATCACCGAAATTAAAAATTTTTTTTACATTTAATTTTAAAAATTAATTTTTAAATTAACTAGAAAAACTAACAAATATTTTTAAAAAAAAATATGCAAAGGTAACTACCTTACACAAAAATTTATAAAAAATTAAATCAAAAATTAATCTTTATTAAAAATAACAAAAATTAACACAATTAGAATTTTACCTTTATTTTAAAATTATCACCAAAATTAAAAATTTTTTTTACATTTAATTTTAAAAATTAATTTTTAAATTAACTAGAAAAACTAACAAATATTTTTAAAAAAAAATATGCAAAGGTAACTACCTTACACAAAAATTTATAAAAAATTAAATCAAAAATTAATCTTTATTAAAAATAACAAAAATTAACACAATTAGAATTTTACCTTTATTTTAAAATTATCACCAAAATTAAAAATTTTTTTTACATTTAATTTTAAAAATTAATTTTTAAATTAACTAGAAAAACTAACAAATATTTTTAAAAAAAAATATGCAAAGGTAACTACCTTACACTAAAATTTATAAAAAATTAAATCAAAAATTAATCTTTATTAAAAATAACAAAAATTAACACAATTAGAATTTTACCTTTATTTTAAAAATTATCACCAAAATTAAAAATTTTTTTTACATTTAATTTTAAAAATTAATTTTTAAATTAACTAGAAAAACTAACAAATATTTTTAAAAAAAAATATGCAAAGGTAACTACCTTACACAAAAATTTATAAAAAATTAAATCAAAAATTAATCTTTATTAAAAATAACAAAAATTAACACAATTAGAATTTTACCTTTATTTTAAAATTATCACCAAAATTAAAAATTTTTTTTACATTTAATTTTAAAAATTAATTTTTAAATTAACTAGAAAAACTAACAAATATTTTTAAAAAAAAATATGCAAAGGTAACTACCTTACACAAAAATTTATAAAAAATTAAATCAAAAATTAATCTTTATTAAAAATAACAAAAATTAACACAATTAGAATTTTACCTTTATTTTAAAATTATCACCAAAATTAAAAATTTTTTTTACATTTAATTTTAAAAATTAATTTTTAAATTAACTAGAAAAACTAACAAATATTTTTAAAAAAAAATATGCAAAGGTAACTACCTTACACAAAAATTTATAAAAAATTAAATCAAAAATTAATCTTTATTAAAAATAACAAAAATTAACACAATTAGAATTTTACCTTTATTTTAAAATTATCACCAAAATTAAAAATTTTTTTTACATTTAATTTTAAAAATTAATTTTTAAATTAACTAGAAAAACTAACAAATATTTTTAAAAATATTTAAAAAAATTTATTTTACCTTTATATCTTCAATATAATGCTCTTAAATTAAGCTATTTAAATTTAATAATTAAATAATAAAATAATTAAAAATCATAAAAAAAATAATAAAATATAAACTTTATAACTATTTAAAAAAATACTCTGTCTAAATCTAATTATTTTCTTAAAAAAATAAATTAAACCTCTATTTAAATTATATTCAATTCAACCAATTTCAAAAACCTTTAAAGTAAAAAATCCAATATAAAGAAAATTATTTAAAAAAAAATTTACTTTAAAAAATAATAAATTTCATATTAATCTAAAAAAAAAAATATTAAATAAAGAAAATATATATTTTATAGAAAATAAAAAATTATTAAGTTCAAAAAAAAATCAAATTCTAAAAAATAAAATTAATACTCTTAAAATCTTAAATTTAAATTCTAATAAAATTAAATCAAATTTATAAAATATTAATCATATAAAAAAAGAACCAAAAAACAACATAATAAAACTAATAAATATTATACTAATAATTAAGATTTTTCTTTCAAATTTAATAATCATTAAATAATTAAATATAGAAAAATTTATTATTATTAAATAATAAATTACACGAATTGAATAAAAAAAAGTTAAAAAAAAAGAAAATAAAAAAAAAAAAAAAAAAAAAAAAATTCAAATTTATTATTAAAAAGTATTCAAAAATCAAGTCCTTAGAATAAAAACTACAGAAAAAAGGAAAACCACATAATGATATTAAAGTAAATATAAAAATCAAACCACAAAAAGGTAAATAATCAATTAATCCCCCTATTTTACGAATATCTTGATTATTATTTATATTAAGAATTAAAATACCAGATCTCAAAAATATTATAGATTTAAATAAAGCATGTATTAATAAATAAAAAAAACATATATCAATTTTACCTAAACATAAAATCATAAATATAAAACTTATTTGACTTAAAGTAGAAAAAGCAATAATTTTCTTTAAATCAAATTCAAAAATTGCATTTAAACCAGATATTAATATAGTTAAACAAGAAATTACTATTAAATAATTTAAAAAAGAAAAATTTAAAAAAATTTCATTAAACCGAATTATTAAATAAATACCAGCAGTTACTAAAGTAGAAGAATGAACTAAAGAAGAAACAGGTCGTAGGAGCTGCTATAGCTAAAGGCAACCAAGAAGAAAAAGGAATTTGAGCTCTTTTAGTCAAAGAAGCAAATATAATTATCAAACTAATAAAAAATAAATAATTTAAATTTCTATAATAATTAATTAAAATAAAATTTCAAGAACCAAAATTTAATATTCAAATTATAGATATAATAATAAATAAATCACCTAAACGATTTAAAATAACAGTTACCAATCCCGAACTATAAGATTTTTTATTTTGATAAAAAACAACTAAACAGAAAGAAACCATTCCTAAACCATCTCAACCCAACAAAATTCTAATTAAATTAGGACTAAGAATTAAAAAAAATATAAACATAATAAAAAAATTTATTAATATTAAAAATCGATTCTTATTAAAATCATAATTTATATATTCTATTA
>NW_026869943.1:0-22034 GCF_019925205.1 Metopolophium dirhodum
AATCAACACACGCCAATATCAAATCAAAGTAGACGTCGTTGAAGGACTAAATTGTAAATTACTATTAGGAAACGATTTTAATATTAGATACAACCTAATTGTCGATTTTAAAAATAAAAACATACAAATCGATAATAATTCTATAAAAATAGACGAAATATGGTACGAACATAATGTAAATCACAACTTAAACATTTATACAACAGAAAGCATCACAAGTGCAACCAACATTAATAAAAATTAAATTAAAATTATATCTAACGAAAATATTACCATAGCTCCCAAGACTAGGTCAAAATTAAAGGTGTCCACAAAAATGCAAGACAAGCAAATACAATATAGTACTATAAAATATGTTTAGGCGTATGTAATATCGAATATGTGTATATGATTTAATGTGGGTTTTCATAATATCATACTAGGTATCGCGTATTCATGTAGGTAACTATAGAATTAAGTGATGGGTTGATAATAGTTTTTAGTATTATTTTTTTTTTTTACTTATTGTTATATATATATATATTATAATTCTCACTACACTTGACGAATAATAATAACAATAATAACAGTTAAAGAGATTTATTTTTTCTCGTATATACCTATAATCCATGTATGTATATATAAGCTATGATTTTAGTCTAATGTAATCTCATACAATATTTCAATGTATGTATGATTGATTAAAAATATAAGTATCTGTAATATTATTCAGGATAGGTTAGCCTGATAGTATTGTGTATATAAACATACAATAACAAGAATGTATGTATGTTCCCACATGTATGCACATTGTAGCATGAGCCTGTATGGAAAATGACTAATAATATGAAAATTTTTAATTGTTAAATTGATAAAGATGTTGGTAAGATAGGTACTACAGATGTGCCGTTAATTATTGTATATTTCTAAATTTACGTAATAAACCGCATAAAGTATCTGCTGAAATGAGAGATATTGTTAATAGTTCTTAATTTTCCGATATTATAACTTATACAATAATATATGGCGGTGGTGTTATATGCCTATGTGTATGACGGTAAAATAAAAATATTATACAAGTGATATGACTGTTGTACGTATGTGCTGATAAAATATACGCATCGGCCACTTGAGTGATATGTAAGTTGTTGATGTGCAAGCACACATGCGTTTTCTCATATGTAAGCGTGAAAAAATATGTTTTTGAGAGTGTTTCGTTGGTGGTGACTGTGACTGGTAATGTTGTGTGTTTTTCCCGTGTACATGCATGAATTAATATATATATATATGTCGGTCAGGTTATTGATAATATGTAAGTTGTTGTATGCGCGTTCGTGTATGTGTTTTCTCATGCACAGGTATGAAAAATATAGAACACGAGATCAGAGGATCAAGGGATCAAGAATACTGAATAAGTGATAGGTAATGATTAAGGATTAGTGATCAAGAGGGGTATATATATGTAATAATAATATGGTAGGTGTGATACATAATGTAAAAAATAAATATTACACAAGTGATAATGGCTTTTACATGTATGTTTTTCTCATTCGTTCTTAAAATATATCAATATTGTTGATTAACAATAGTTAAGGTTTTATTAGCAAACAAACATGTAGATGCATGACTAGTCTTGATGAATGTTGTTTTTCTCAGATGTATTACATAACAATTGATCAAGACGTTGTTTGATACATAATGTATCCGTTGGTTCGAAAGTATAAAGGAGATATGAAAATTAATATACCGTTGGATATATAATATGGATGAGGCATCATATACGTTTTTATATATTATTACCTAGAAGATGACGAAATACCGAGAAATATATGTTACTCAGATAATGATACAATTTTATAATCCATTTAATGGATAAGTAAGAACCTTGTAAATATTTATTGTAAACCTTAATATTATTTTAATAATTGAAAATACTTTTTATATATCGTGTCTTTTTGTTTCATATAAACTATTTAATTTCCTATAAATATTAGAATAATCTACGTCTCACATTGCGTAGGTGCTGGTGCGGGGTGTTTGGCGAATGTTGATTGAGACGGCTGTGGTGTAACCTTATGTAGCATTATTACCAATAAATAAAAAAACTTTGTATCATGATCGGGGGGACGAGCAGTTAAATATAATATATTCAGGGAGAATCGTAGGATCCTATAGATATAAATAGGTTAGGGGCAGATATGTAAATATCAGAATCTTAAATAATATATTTAAATTACTAGGATTCCATTTCAGTTATAATTATGGTTTATTGTCTACTAAGCACTGACAAATAATAATAATACTCGCAAATATAATATTCCTAAGCTATATTCTATTATAATATGTGACTGTATCGTAGTCATACATAGTCGTAGTGTGTATTGAGATATGAGGTGTATAGTGAACTGCTTTACTAATCCATGGTGTGTGTTGGTCATAGCCCTTGCAATTATGTGTGTGTGTTTTAATATTAATGTATCGATCAGCAGTTAATCGTACTTAAGGTAGAGTTCGTATTATATACATAAGTGTTATGAAACATATAAATATGTTATATTATTATATTTATAATTGTTACAACTTGTTTTTAAATATCACGGTTGTTTTTATTTTACACAAAAATTAAAATATTAAAATGAAAAGTAAGTATAAGCATATTTGTGTTTAATTCAAATATATTAGATTAAATGTTGTATTATTTCAAACATTAAAATAAATGTAGTAGGTATATAAACGGTGAAGTCGAAATAGGATACTATAATTTTTGCATTTAGTGACCAAACTATATACTCAAAGACGACGTCCAAGACCCTCAGAGTCGATATCGTCTATTCTCCTTAGTCAGTATACCTACTAGTTACACAAATTCATAATAATGTGTGTCATAAATATATAATTTTGTGTATGTTGTCGAGTAATCCTTTGAGCTGTATAAAATAGTTAGATCTATGTATTTTAATAGGAATTACAATTTTGTAGTCGTAATTGACGAGGGATGGCGGGGGTGAAAATACTTTCTAGGGTGGATGGATTGGAATGTTTAAATGCATCCACGTAATTGCGACTATGTTTTTTGTAAGTATGACTTTTGTGTCTTAATATATTGATATGTACCTAAGCTGTATAATATGTTTGGTTGTGTGTGTGTGTTTGTGATGTTGTATGTGTGAATATATGTACATAAACTAAATATAAATGAATACTGCATATACATATATATTATAATATGTTTGGGTGTTTGTGATACCTGATGAATGTGTGTATGTATGTATATAATATGCGACTATGTAAGTATCTAAATATGTATGAACTATCCTATGGGTATATGAGTGTAAGTGTGTTGTGCTAGAGAAATGTGTGAATGAAACTCATCATCATCTGTAAACGATTAAACGATTGACCATAATTAAATACCTATAATTAATATTTCCGTATGTTGTCGGGGAGAGGAATGTGTGAATGCAAGCGAATGTACCTATATTCCGACGTGTATATTTTGAAAATAAATATTTTTACAAGTTTATGTCTGTGTGTGTTTGAGATTTATTCTCATGTATAACGAAGGACTGGGTGGCTTGTTTGTATACTATATGGAATACTGGAATCGTGTGTGTGTGTGTGTATATGTGATGTGATGTGATATGAATGTATGTATCTATGCATGCATGCGTGTACCTATGTATGATAAGGTATATAATATATATGTTGAGCTTGTGTGTGTTGTACATATTATTATATAAGTTCAGAATGAAAACTGATGAGTACTGTATAGTGTGTAATACCATATTATAGTTTGTATGTGTATGGTTATATCATATTTATATGAATAAATATACCTATGCGTTTTATTGATATGTAAGTAATAAGTATATAATATTATGGTATAATATTTGTATATAGGTATGTGTGATGTTGTAGGTACCTTATATTATATTATGAGCATAACGTATGTTCGTATATATGTATGTATGTATGTATGTATGTGTATGTGGGTATGTATGTATGTATGTATGTATGTATGTATGTATGTATGTATGTATGTATGTATGTATTTATTTATTTATTTATTTATTTATTTTTATAAACGGACATGAGTCCTTAACAAATTTTTGTGTGTATACATGGTAATAATAATAGGTACCTTATATAGTTACAAGTTACAAATATAGACAAGAATATTAAAAGAGTAAATAACAACAAAGAAAGAAGTAGGGCGAGACATGCTAAACAAAATCAAAGGTAATGGAATTACCCGCAGCCATTAGGGTATTAGAAGGACAGTTCATCATATAATTTGTTTTATATGGGACGGGATGGAATAAATCATTGCATCTTGTGTTACGGTGATTTACTTTAAAACGGATAAGGGAAAGGAGCTCATCACAATCGACATTCCCTAAGAGTAAATTGTGTAAAAATTTTGATAGAAGTAAAGTGCGTCTAGTTTTGAGCGGAAGGAGATTGATAAATGATAAAACTGAATCATAGGAACTATGAGGTGGTCTATAGATACTAAACTTGAAGGAAATGAAACGGAGGAAGTTATTTTGAACTGATTCGATCGCATCAATCTGTTTAGAAGTGTTATTAGTCCAAATTAATGGACAGTATTCTAGGTTTGAGCGAACAAGGGCACAGAATAAAACTTTTAGAGATAATGGATCATTGAATGATCCACAAGTTCTTTTGATAAAACCCAGGTTGCGCATTGCCTTATTTTTTATCATTTCAATATGGGCCGAAAAATTTAGCTTAGAGTCGAAAATGACACCTAGGTCTTTAAAGTTTGTTAATAATTCAATAGGAGTGCCGGAAATGTTGTAATTGTAATTGATGACATTTTTACTTAGGCTAAATCGCATAAATTTACATTTGTTAATGTTTAATAACAGGCGATTAGTTGAGCACCAGGATTGAATGTTATCGATATCGTTTTGTAAGTCGAGAGCGTCACCTTGATTGTTAATTATTTTTACCAGTTTAAGATCATCAGCAAAAAGAAAAACACGAGAATTTTTTATAACATCCGGAATGTCGTTTATAAAAATATTAAAAAGTAGAGTAGAGAGGTGATCTCCTTGCGGGACCCCGGATGGTACATTGAATTGATCTGATTCAAAGTTCAAATGTTTAACAACGATATTACGGTTTGAGAGAAAAGAGCGAAACCATGAAAGCAGAGGGTCAGAGAACCCAAACAATTTTAATTTCATAAATAATATTTCATGGTTTATGCAATCAAATGCTTTAGACATATCAGTGAAAATGATATCGGTTTGCGTATGGGCTTCGAAAGAGTCAAGTATTATTTGTTTAGTGATAGCTAGGTTACAATTTGTTGATCGCTTAGGTCTAAAACCATATTGATGACGAGTGAGAAATGAGGAGCAATAATTATTGATTTTAGTAGAAATTAGTTTTGAAAAAAGTTTAGGAATAACTGATATTTTTGATATTGGCCGATAGTTAGAAACATTTGTTGGATCGCCTTTTTTAAAAACAGGATAAATAAAAGAGTTTTTCCATAGGTCGGGGAATATACCGTTTAGGAGTGATAAGTTAAAAATATAGGTTAATGTTGGCGCTAGTATAAATCTACAATTATAGAGGAAGAAGGCTGGAATGTTATCGGGACCGACGTTAAAATTGATAGGGAGAGCGGTAAGCTCTTTTAAAACATCGACCTCCGTGAAAGATAAAGACGAAAAGGAAAATGAATGATTATTACTTAAAGAATTTTTAATACAAGGATCCAAAGTGGTTAGTTTGTCTGGCTGAGGGTAATTTTTAAAGAAATACTTAGCAAATAAGTTAACAATATCATATCCATTATCAGCTGACGTTGTGTCGAGCGTAAGGAGGTTTGGTATTGAATTATTATTACGACGATTGTTAACATATTTCCAGAGAGACTTAGGGTTTAATTTGACAGATAGTTGAACTTTATTAGTATAGTTTTTATAATCGTGTTTAGCAGTTCTCTTACAATTAGCTCTCAAACGGGAAAAGTTATTATAATCAGATGGGTCATTACATTTTTTATACAAAGAGTGAGCAATTTTTTTTTGTGTTAACAATATTTTTAACTCAGTAGAATACCAAGAGGGAAATCTGTTTGATGAGACATGCTTTTTTGGTACAAAGGTACAAATTGCTTTGTTTAAACAATTATAGAGGTGGTTAATTAATTCATTAAGACTAAGGTTAGTAAAAGTACTATAAGATAAATTATCTGCTAAAAATTTAACAATAACAATATAATTACAATGTTTAAAATCATAATAACAATCTGTTGGCTTAAGTACATTAAACTGATTATAATCAATAGTAACATTAAGAGCTGGATGATGCTTATCTAATGGTAATAGTGGGTCAGGATCATTAAGGACATTAAGGTGAGCGTTTGATAGGACTAGATCTAAAGTAACATCATTTTCGTTACGAACATGGTTAAGCTGGTTAAAGTTGAAGTAAGATAGCATATTTACAAAATAAGAATCAACTTGAGAAGTGAGATTAATTGGAAGCGATAAATTAGTCCAATGAATTGATGGTAAATTAAAATCCCCTAATATTATAAATTTTGCAGATGGATAGGCTAAGTATAGGTCATTTAAAGCGGAAAAAACATTTTCATACGTTATAAATGGGGAACAGGGAGGTATATAGGTATGTATGTATGTATGTATGTAAGTGTGTATGTATGCATGATATGTATGTATGTATGTATGTATGTGTATGTGGGTATGTATGTATGTATGTATGTATGTATGTAAGTGTGTATGTATGCATGTATGTGTATGTGTGTTTGTATGTATGTATATATAAGTTCAGAATGAAAACTGAAGAGTACTGTATAATGTTTAATAGTATATTATAGTTTGTATGTGTATGGTTATATCATATTTATATGATGCGTTTTATTGATATGTAAGTAATAAGTGTATAAATTGTATAATAATATGTTCAGGGGTTTGTGATAATGATGTGTGTATAATTGTTTAGATATATGTAAATACCTATGTATATTATATGTAGACTATATTATAATATATTTGAATGTGTGTTTGTTTGAGAGGTATAACGTGTGTGTATGTATGTATGTATATATGTATGTATGTATGTATGAATATATATATATATATGTATGTATGTATGTGTATGTGTGTTTGTACATAAGTGCGTATGTAAGTAGGTATTTATAGATGTGATAACTGATAACATAGATATGATAACGCGTTGGCGGGCTCGCGCGCGTTCGCGGCGGCCCTTTGTAAAGTATAGTGGTTGTGGTGGTGGGGGGAAATTATACATCTCGTACGTATGCAAACGATTGTCGTAAACACCAGTTAAATGAGATAGAATATACCTTGTAATCATAAGCGAGTAAGTTGCGCAGCGGAGTGGTTGTCGTATGGAAAGCGACCGGTTCGAGTTCGAATCCGGTTCGGCAACAAAATTTTTAAATTATTTTCCGCGGCTAATTGATAGGGAAGAGTGGCGGGGGGAATATCGTACAAGTGCGTGATTGGTGGTGGGGGTATATGAAGAGCGGGGTAGCGGGGGGAATGTCGTGTACGTATGTGATATGGGTTGAGCAGAGGTGTATAGATGTATATGGGTTGAGCAACGGGTTTCGCGGGTTGAGCAATCAGGTATAGGGCTGAGCCAGCAGGCTGGGGTTCCAGAACTCTCTTTTTTATCCTACTATTATAGATTAGGGACTAAGGAAGGGCTTTTAAAATCTTTATATTCAAGGTCTCAATTTTCAATATGCCAAAAAAATTTAATAACAATCATGAACTAAGATAGTATGGACTGGTGGCGACAAGATGGTCGGGTGGTAGTGGTGCGGTCATGTTTTAAAACGTAGTTTCCGTAGAGGGGGAAATCTTGCAGCCGAAGCGATCGTAGTGTTATTTTCATGAACTACCAAGTATCAACTATTCAACTGTTCCGTTCGTTCGCTGGTCGGCGGGCGCGCGCTGCCCAGTGGGCGTGCGGTGGGTTGTACTCTTCTTTGTTATCTATTATTTTTACTTATTTTCCCTCGTAAATTCTTAAATAATATAAATAATAAATTGTGTTTATTATTTATTATTAGTATTAGTTCATGCTAAATGCTAATACCTATACGGCTATAATATAATATACCGTAATATACTTATACAGTTTTACATATATATAAATGATTGTAACCTTATTAATATTTTTTTTTAACTGTTATACGCCCGACAGTTTTTCAGTCAGGCCGTTTTGGCCGGTGCACACTTGGCTGGGCGTATTGCGCTTGAAAGTGACCGTGGGTACTTGATTCTTGTGCAAGCATCAAGCATGTAAAATTTTAACTTGTAAAATGTAACACTTTAAGAGAACGGTTAGTGAATCGTGAATGTTTTGACTGTGTATATAACTATTTAATAAAAAAATATTTTTAATTTTTATACGCTAATCAGCCTAAAACTGAAGATCTGAACCCACATTTCGCTACTGCAGTTATTGCTATTTCGATTTAAATAATATATTTTATGGTGTTATTTATTAAAAGTTACGGAGGTAAGTAAAATTTAGTTGTATAATATTATGTTTCTATTTATAAAAAAATAGTATCGAAATTTTTCTTAAAATTAAAATGCTATTGCTATTAAAATCTTTAAATATACACTAATATTTTCTTTTTATATTTGTTCTAAATGCATACTTAAACAACAAACATTAACAAACACAATAATAATAATAATTATACAATAAATTAAAATATTTTAAACTTTTTATTGAAAACAGGAGTAGGTAGGTACCAGAGATCAATCGTTATGCTTGCATACAAACATAATGTTGTTCCATGATACAAATACATTATTAATTACTAAGATAGGTAGGGATATTATTTTTTTTTCACTACTTTTAAATAACAGGTATTATACATTAGCTTAATACTTAACTAATTTAGATTTTTTTTTCAGTTGACTACTTTTCTTTTTTAGATCTTTATTTTGTAATGCGGTGTGTTGCCCCATCCGCATTGTAATATAATAACTGATAATATATGTCATTATATCAGTTTTATGTTCAGAACACGGGAATACTGTCAAGTGTCCACTTTTGGACAGAAGCTCGTCAACACAGTTTTGAAAAATATTTTCAGTATTGCAATGTATTTCAAAAGAATCCTCAATTGCTGAGATGATTTTGAAAAATCCTTGATTTGGATGTTGTAAACCTCCCCTGGATTTCATGTTGGTTAATGTTGCCTCAGGAATATTAGAAGAGTTTCCAGCTAAATATAGTACAGTTAATTTAATTAAGTAAATTTTTATTAAATTAATTAGTAGGTACTAACTTGTTTGAATAGCCATTTTACAAGTAATGCATTTTACATGATTTAATAATTTTCTACTGACATATCCACATATATAATAAGTAATACAATCTTTTACTGTTGATTTATAATAACTATGATCAAAAATATCATCAGCTTCCCACACATCAGTATCTAAAATCTCATCTAATCTACGAGCTAGATTTTGAATTTTTATTGATCTCACAGATTCTTCAGTATTAAAAACTTCTTTAATGTCGTGCAAATTAATTTTAGGAGCTGTAGTTTCCAAAATTGTGCAGTTTCCTGTTCTTGGAGGTTTTAAAATTGAATAAGCGGATAATATTTTGTAGACCTGCAAGAAGGTTGGTGTACTTGGGTGGTCATTTGGACCAGTAGCTTGACGAACTACACCAAAAAATTGCTATAATGTTAAAACAAAACAAATAGGTAAGAAAATATTACAACAAAATATTTTTATTTTAATAGGCTAATGGAAGCAAGTAAGTTAAGATGAAATAGGAAGTACTACCATAGAACCTGCAGACCATGAATGTTATCAAGCCTCCTGCATAACATTTAGCCATTTAAGATATAACTAAATGTGAATTATAGAAGTTACTTACTTCTAATTTATCCTGATTCATCTTATAAGTCAGTACATATTTAAATCCAATTTCTTCTAACAAGTATTTTGATAGTTCCATTGTAGACTTTATTGTAACCCTAAGACCTTCAGCAGTTGGTTTTGTTAAAAAATTGTACTCATGAATTTTTTTATTTACTACATTTAATTCCCATTCATCAATAAATTTTAGAGCGTCTTCTAAAACCTAATATAGGTATAAGTAGTTTATATTTTATTTTACCAATGTGTAGGTATTTAAAAACTACTCTTCATTACCTTAAAATCTTTTGAATTTTTTCTTATGCCCTCTGCTGGAAATTTTCTGTTCAACGAATCAAAAATATCATTAAACATTTTTGAAAAATTTTCAGTTTCTTGGGAGTCTTTTAATTCTGGAACTTTTACATAATCTCTGTAATATTTTAATCCTATTGATACAGAATTACTTAACATCTGAAATATTAAAAAAAGTTTTCAATAAAAGTAGTTAATAATTGCATACCTACATTGATGTTTATTTATACCTGGGTGGCTAACTTAACATTCATTTTTGAAAAACTGTCCAAAACTAAATGTCTGTTTGTAATTTTTGGACAAACTCTTTTGGACATTTGTTTTAAGTCTTCTTGGTGCAGTTGTACATAATGTTCCCACTTTATGTAATTTTTTTCATTAGACACCTAATTATTGTTAAATAAATATTACGTAATACTTAATACTGATTATTTTGTTCTATTTTATAGTTTCAATAGTAGAACTAAAAATTAATTAGAAATTACTATTTACCCTTAATGTTTTACTATTGTACAATCTGTTTCTAACAGTCTTAACTAAATGTGGTGCGTCAGAGAAAAATAAATTTTACGATTTTTGTCCATTGGATGTGTTATATAATTGTTCAAACTGCCAAGTTTACCACATATTCCAAATTCATTCCATAGCCTCCTGTTGGTTGAACTCGCATCACTCACTACACCATCTATCTTTGCTCCAGCATTTTCAAGAAGGGCTATTGCTTTAACAACCAACTGAGTGAGTACAACTCCTAAAATATTTTAATGATTTTTATTACTGTGAATTTTTACAGGTTTATTTTATTTTAGTCACCTTTGACTGATCCTTTTGATGCAAATACTGCAATTGGCTGAGTAATATTAGAACCCAAACTTTGGAACATCAGTACTAGTCCGTGATCAGCTTTTTGACCAGAATTTAAGGAAGAATTATCTTTACCATAATCTTCCAAACCAGTATAAGACAATGTTTTAGTGTCAACATTAATACTCTCACGTAAAAAAATCTCATCAAAAAGCAGTACTCCGTGTTTTTCGGTATCTTTTAAAAAACTTATTTTGGTCTTAAACAATTTAAAAAATTTGTCATCAAAGCCACAATCTGATTTAACCATAGTTAAATATTCACGAATTGTTCGAGAGCAAGGTAAAGGCAAAATACCTTGTTCTCTTAGAAATTTGTATGTGGACGAAGACCTGTTAAATGCATAATTCATGATTGATGAGTGATTTAATTTAATATAATTGAGAATAAAAGGTTAGGTTAGGTACCTGATGTGAAATAAAATACAAAGTAATATCCAGTTCTCTGAGTACCTTCTATTATTTGGTTTTACCTTACTACTGTTAAAAATTTCTCTAATTAAAATTTGTTGTGATTCATTAACATTATTGTTTTTTAAAATGTCAACAACAGAATTTTCTGAAAACTTTTCCATTTCATTTTGCAAACCAACTAATTTATTTTGAATTTTTGCTACTTTATTTTTGTACCTGATGATTAATGTTTAAACATAGATTATTTATACAGAATTTTATAATAGTATTTAAAAAAAAAAATATCCAACCTTAAATTCAATTTTTGTATATTATGTTTTTTTTTCTTTAATATAAACAATGTTTTTGCACGATTTGGAGTTAATGTGCCGCCTAATCTTTTTGTTCTATTTTTTGTTAAACTGTCATGTTTTTTACTGCGAAATGCTGTACAAATTCTATCACACCAATTACACCTTTTTATATTTGAGTTGTGTAGAATAAAAGAGCATTTCTCGTGTCTCCAAATATTATTGGTGTTTTTAGTACCATATTTAACTGAAATACCTAAAGAAGGAAAGAGCCTGATCATATTTATAATCATACGCCAATCAAATAATTTTATTTAAACATAAATATGATGAGCCTATGTACCTGGATAATTCAACGCATTTGGACCACCTGCACATATATTTTTAGTATTGAATAATTTAATTAATTTTTCAATTTCCAGGGTTGAATAAGTTGTAATTTTAGGCAATGTTAACTCTTCTTCACTAAACATTCTATCAAATAAGTAACATCTCACTTGTTGGTCATTAGTCACAACAATTCGTTTCTCAATGATAATTTTAACAATATCATTAGTTTTATCATGTACAGCATTAAAAAATGTCAAGTCGTCACAATCACCATGGGAGTGCCAACTATTTGGTAATGTTACATTATTTTGAATATTTTTTAAACTAAATGAACTTTCAATTGATGTATTTAAAACCTATTCAACAAGATATATGAATATTCTATAAATAATGCATTTAATATAATCTACATTTTATAACAAATAATACTAATCAAAACGTAATCAAGTGCTAACTGTAAAATAAATTATTGGTTACTTACACCAAATGAGTTATTCATAATAGTCGAGTATTTGTCGTCCTTATTAGTCGACCATGACAATTGTCTCCTACATTTAATAACCTTTCCATTACTATTAGGGCTGTCATCAAGAATCCTCTTACTAGATGCCTAAGGATTGTATAAAATAATGTAATGTGATTTATTTTATCATAGGCTGAATAACCATTTCACTCGGGATTGTTTTTCTTATACAATATTATATCATTGAATTCAAATTTAATACCATCCATTATACAGTGTCCCACTTGAAACCTACTGTACAGCAGAGTGACATATACTTACCCACCTTTTAATTATTAAGCTTACCAAAAGGTTATACTACAAGATGTCTACAACCAACCAACCAACCTTTGCTAATTCAGTTTGATCATCATCAAAAATTTTAGGAACAGCATCTTTTACTAGTCTCAATCGGACTGGCTTAGGAAACTTCACATCTAAAAATGTATTATCTTCTGCATACGTTTGTATAATATCTTTAGGTAAAAAATGTTTTTCACACACAAATTTTATTTTGCTTACACGTCCATTTATTTTTTCTATAATATTTGTCCAAGAATTTAAAGAATCTTTTGGGACACCAAAGAAAGAACATTCACCATCAAAACTTTTACAATTTTTTATACTACACTTCCTAGACATTTTTAAAAAGGATAAAATAAAAATTCAAGGAAAGAAATTGTGGTATAGTTATAAAAAATAAAATCACAATGTAATATGTATAATATCGTCGGTTAAAAGGCTATTTGCTGTAAGCGACACATTTCACACTGTTAAGGAGAACCCAAAAACGATTTTATCTTTTTTTTTATTTTCAAAATGGTATAACTTTTTTTGTTTTATAGTTAATCCTTCAATTTTTTTTTCACATATACGTATTATATTTATCTTTAAGATAAATCTAATTCCATAGAGTAATATAACTTTTTGATTTTTTAGTAAATACCTACATTTCATTTTTGGCGTTTACCACATTTTAATTTGCTTACTTGTACTTTTGTCGCTTACGTTATTTACTAATAAAATGCTTCAAGCGCCATCGAAAAATGTATTAAACGACACAATATACACACGTCATTACAATTAATAACAAGTCAATTTTAACAAGTTTTTTTTAATAAATTTGAATATTGCTTTCTTATTAATTTATGAATACATTTTTATATTTTATAAATAATAATAAACAAAAACAACTCGTTAGGTAAAAATAAACAAAATACAACTCGTACAATAAAATAAAAAAATAAATAACATAGAAATGCAATAAAAAATTAAAATCAAATTATTCGTCATCACTACTTGTAGATGATTCTTCTTTTTTAATAAATTTGAATATTGCTTTCTTATTAATTTATGAATACATTTTTTATATTTTTAAATAATAATAAACAAAAACAACTCGTTAGGTAAAAATAAACAAAATACAACTCGTACAATAAAATAAAAAAATAAATAACATAGAAATGCAATAAAAAATTATTATTTTTTTAAAAATTAAAATCAAATTATTCGTCATCACTACTTGTAGATGATTCTTCTGTATCCGTTTCATCTAAGCAGTCAGCTTTTTCTTCACTAGTATTCATACTAAAATACTCTAAATGGTATGAGTTAGGAATAATGCCATCCCTGCACAATTTATACAGATCGTCATATTTTTTAGTTGCAATGGTTAGTGTACGTTGATAACATTTAGAAACTTCTAATTTTTCATGGTTATTCTTTTTCTTTTTTGCTAGCGTAAGAGGTACCTCTTCTGCATTATACGAAAAGTAAACATGTATGGTAATTTGCTCTTCTGACAATTCGTTCATAATTTTTGTGAATACAAATGACTTCACTTTGGATATTTGAATTTTTTGTTTCCCTTCGTTACATTTTAATTGAGGACTATACCACTGTGCAGCAAGCATTTTCCAGTCCAAAAAATCTATATACTTAAGATCAATAACTATATAAGGTTTTGGATATATTCTAGAATTTCTAATTATGGTCGGCCATTCGGATGGACCCCATATGGTTTTTTTTTTAATACAGCGTTCAATCACTGAGTGTACTGAATCTACAGGCATATACGTGTGTCCTGGCAATAAATATGTTATTTTTATTTCCTTAATTTTAGTCCATACATTCATTAAACCATATTCTATCATAGTCATCATCGCTCGGTTTTTATTTTGTCCCGCGCAAGAATCACAATATAATGCAACTGATTCAAATTTATTCTGTTCATTAAATGCAGTTAGGTATTTAAAGATACATGTTACTATTTCATTAGAGCCACGTAAACCATCTATTTCTCCCCATAAGTAACAGTAAGAATTTCTACTTCCTGATTCGTATACAGTACAATTATAAGTACTATATTTCCTGCTATAATATAAGTTCATGTTGTCTGAATATGGTGTACTGAGCACTTTTTGTAAGTCAAAACTTACACAGAGAAAATTTCCATCGCATTTTGATAGCTCTTGGTCAAAAATAAATGCCTCTTTGCTCTGTTCTTTATCAATTGCGTGTTCTTTTTCTTGTTGAAGTTCATTTTCATTTAAATCTCCTGTTTCTTTTATATTTTTGAATTTAGTACATTTATTACACTTGTCCTTTTTAGGTAAATGAAAACCCAAATTAAACTTTTCACGAAAAATTCTTCTAAATACAGCACTTGACACATTTTTTAACCCATTTGATTCACAGTTACTTTTGTATAATCGAAAAACGCGTTCAATACTTTCAAATTCTTTAGGTAGATATTTTTTTGTTGTTGAAGATCTACAATAATGAGACTGAACAGCTGGAAGACTTTCTATGAATTTATAAACATTTGATAAAACTGGTTCATCCGTTTTATTTTTGGGACGGCCTTTACCACGACTATCGGGATTTGACTTTCCCAAGGGTGACAATTTTTCAAACGTGTAACTTAAAAATCTTTGAGTAATATTTAATGTTTTTAAAAGATACTGCTGGCATATCTTTTCTTTTCTTTCATTTAGAGTAAAATAATAAAACCTTGTTATTTTACGCAAATTTGACATTTGTACACGTTTCCTTTTTATTTCTGATTCTTCCATGCAACTTATCAAATAGTCACGTCTTCCATTTCGATCACTTATATTCCAGTATTCCTCAAAAATTATTTCCCTTTCGTCTTCAGTAAATTTATTTTTACAATTGTTCTGGCATTTTGTTTTTGAACATGGGTTAGGCTGAACACTTTTTCCTTTACCACTTTGTTTTTCATTTTTCTTATTTATCTTTTTGTTACCTTTTCTTTTCTTTTTCCTACCTTCAATACCCACAATGTCACCTGATACACTTTTAGATGATAACGTAGAATTAGAACTATCTATATTAGTTCCAAATAACTGGCGAGAGCAACCTTTATCATTATTATGACTAGGTGAATCGGTACTTAAAATGGTATTATTAGGTGGAACCCAATCATTTGTGTCTCTACTACAGGTCGTTTCAGATATTATACTTGTTTTTTTTTACTCATGAACTGACATAGGAGTCTCCCCAAAGTTAGATTTATTTTGCATTATTTCATTAAATAAATTATTTGTTATTTGATCGATATCACGTGCTTCAATTGACATCTTTCGTTTTTTATATTTTATATTTTGGTTTGGTTCTCCTTTATGATTAATCATCTTAAAAATCATTTTTGTCCTTGACTGCATGATGATGTTCAGAAAGCTACACAATAAAATTTTTTTTAGAGTTAAAAACTTATTATTATTTTTATAGTCGAAAAGTGGGTAAGTAAGTGTTTCTCTGCTGTGCAGTAGGTTACACGTGGGTCACTGTAATATATGATATTAAATTTGAATTTAGTGATATAATGTTATAAATTATAATTGTATACGAAAAATAATTCTAAGCGGAGACAGTTTGTCAGCCAAGGATAATATTTTAAATTACTTATAATATTTATAATATTATTATTATTAATACGGTAGCTATTAAGTTTAATTAATATTATTTGTATAATATAATAATATACTTTAGAAGTTTCAAGCATCCACGAATAATATTTATTTTTTTATTAAGGAAAAAAAAGTATCGACAATGGGACCATTGGCTTGTTTTACCAATTTCACCAAAAATCAAAATCTATTTTTTCAAAAACCGATATTGTGTAAAAATTACAGTTTTTCCTTAATTTTTTTTTTGGTTTTTACAGTCACTTTTGAAAACTACTGGGAATTTTATATTTTGACCTCCTCAATGCGTCAACTAGATTCACTTTAATGCCGAGTGCCGGAAAAGATATTGAAGTTGAAAATCGAAGCATTGTTTCGACTACTTTTCGTGTACACAGACACAAATAAAATTTAAAATTTAAATTTAAAAAACTACCATCATTGTAAAATCATTACAATATATCATTACAATCATTACAATGTCATTTAACGCTCCGCTCAGAATCTAAATTAAAATCTAAATTACCTATGTAAAATTTAAACATCATAACATTTTGAAGTCAAGATTTTAAATACAATTAAATAATAATATTATTATACCATGTTTAATTAAATTAACATTTAATCCATTGATAGTATATACTTTGACGTACGATCCACGTTATTCATATAAATATTTTCGAATATGAATCTGATATACTGATTCAATTAACTATAATATTAATAACTATATTTAAATAACGTGTCTATAAATATTTATAAGAATAAATGATAAAGCTGTTCCTTATTTCCGAATAACTATTATTAGACAACGTCGACATACATATAAAGTGAGCATCACGCTCACATAGTAAATACCCGGGTCCCGTGCAATATTTTTATCACCACCTTTTATTTAGTTGGTCTAAAAATTATAGAATAAACTTTATGCTCTAACAAGAATTAAAATGTCATTGATCTAAAATATACATCGACAACTACGCCATTAGTACAAATGTCATGAAAATAATAAACAGGTAGTTTTGATTTATGCAGTTGTTTCTTAAAAGAATGTAAGTCACAATATTATGTATAATAGTGAATAGAAACACAAACACTGTTAATGTAGGTACTAATGTAATGAATAATAAAATGCATAATAATAATATAACTTAAGTTGTTATTATATTATTATGTTTATACATTTTAAAAAAGTAGATAAATATTCGATCTCAATAAGTTTATTTATACGTGGTTTCATTTGGTACCTACATCAAGTTTTCAGCTTCAAATACCGTACTATATTTATAAGTATGCATTGAAAACAATAGGTATTTTATGGTGTAGGTACTTACCGAAAAATAGTTGAAACCCTTCGTGTGTTTAAAGCGCATTAAATGACACAAACACTAATAGGTAATAATAAAATATTATCTTATGTGATCCACTATCCACGTTCTATTCAACAAATTTGACGATTACTTTATTATTATCATCAATATAAACAATAATATAATAATTATTATTTATTATCATAAATTATTTGGCGGTTTTAATCGTTATAATAATATACTACCTCCAAAATATTATACAGCTGTCTTACATTATCTGTAATTATTATGATCAAATTGAACTAACCTAAAAATCGATATCCCTTACCGCATTTTTTTTCTTATCTATTACATACCACGCATTTGTTTATACAACAACAATGCTGTAAGCGACAAATTAAACTGTTATAAGCGACAATATGGCGTATACATCATTACTAAAAAAAAATTGGGCGTTTAACACATAATTATTATGTCGTTTACTGCTCATTCAATAAATAAGAATGTCACCTAAATCAAATGTTGTCGCTTACACAGCATTTTTTTCATACCTGTCGCTTACAGCATAAAGTTTGATCATTGATAACACGTTATAAAATAATGATATCACTGCATGAAAACTATCTATGGATCCGATAGAACGTCGTCTACAACGCTGGGTACCTAGTGTCGCTTACAACAAAAGTGTCGCTTACAGCAAATAGCCTTTTAACCGACGATATGTAAATATATTTATTTGAAAAGTACATAATATATTGAATTATAACGGTTTTAGATCCATGGATACTTGCATTTCACAGGTAAATAAAATAACAAAGTTTCAATAAGAAATCGAGAATCTGTGGCTTACAATTTCAAACCATTTTAATATTGTGTATTTATTTATATAATTTGAAATAGTGTCAACTCTTTCAAATAGATAGCGTTTCAGTCGCTAAATTTCTCCCACTACAGAAATACCGTTGAATAACTTGACCGCAAATATTAACACCGTCGCCAGTCCATACTATCTTAGTTCATGATAACAATTGACCAAGTTCCAAGAGAAAATACATTTGCTTTGCGCACAATTGCAACTCAACAATCTACAGGAACTGGACAAGGTTTTATAAAATGCACATGCAAGACAAAGTGTCAATCCAAAAAATGTTTGTGCGTAAAGAATAATATTTTATGCAGTTCGAAATGCCATTCATCATCTGTATGCTGTAATAAATGAATAATAACCAATAAATAATAATAAACATATTTTGATTTAATACATTACCTAACATAGTTATTTTGGCATTCTATAAAATTCCTGGTAAATCTATAGATTTCCTAGGCATAATATAAATTAACATTCAAATTTAATACATTGTCAAATAGTTCAAGGAATTATATAGAATGCCTAGGAAATTTATAGAATGCCTATATTCAACACTTTGCCGGTAACATATATATTATGTTAAGTAAAAACATTTTTAATTTAGTAATTTATTCAATAAAATTTAAAAAAATTTAAAATTAATGCGTATCATCCTTCCCCCTGTGACCAATGGAGAGTGGTATAGGGCTATAGGACTACAACACTTTCTTATGTATACTCGCTCAGAAATCAAGAGGGACTAGGTAGGGAGTATTTGCACTGACATTAATGAGTATGGAAAATCTTTATATATAAATCAACTAGCTGACCCCGTGCATTTCGTTGCCCGTTAAATGTACCAACTCTATATGACTCAAAATTTGTTTAATTCGTTATTTAATATTTGGTGTATGGTTTTCAAAATTTATCTTAACTTTTCTGATGCCCGGAATAAAAATTCTGATTCGCAGCAGTATTTTATCAGTTAGGCATCTACCTGCAGTAGATTGCGGACCCCGTGCTGTTTTACGTGCACACATAGAAATTTGGAGTTATTTTAACTACAATGATAGTCAATGTTACACGCATTTGAACGTTGATTTTGAGCTAAGGCTGTCTTGCAGTTGAATTGACATCAACGTTGGGGTTAAATTTGTGTGTGAAATATACGACAAATTGGAGTAATTATTAACCATGTTTGTGGTTAATTTAACATTAAGACGTGTTACAGTAGCCGTATAAAAGCTGAGTAAATTTATAATCCTTGAGCGTCGTTTTAGTTAAAATAATTGTCGTAATTATCATCATCCTAAGCTCGCTTAATAGCGAGTTAACTATTATTTGGTGTTGATTTAACCTCTGAATTCTGTGATTTTACTACATCCGACACATTGTAATAACATTATCAGTAGTTATCAGTGTCATCACTAACGTCAAATTAATTTATTACAGGAGTGAGCTGACATATATTGGTGTTGTTTTGACAACAGCAAGTTTTAAAATTACACTTCATCAAATGTTAAATTAGATTTTGTGTATAGTGAATCTAACCTTAAATTCGTTTAAATCAGGTTAGGTTATAGTCAAAATAATTTTTAATTTTGTATAAAAAATATTTGTTTGAAAAATAAATTTAAGAAATTTGAACTTTTAACACTATTGTGGTGAATACTGAATTATGACCATGCTTATTATAATTTTTTTATATCTATGTAATAAACAAACACAAGTTTAATTAGAATAACATTTATTTAAATTCAATATTTTTTTACAAATTTAGAACGATAACTGATAAGTATATTAATATATAGTTTTATTAATAAATTCTAATTATAAAAATAAAGTTTACAATTTACAATGCATATTTTAAAGTAGCATACATTTTACCATTCTCTAGAACTCTAGCCACAGTTGGTGTTGAATCAGGTAATTCATTAATATAACAGCCAATATGATTTGAAATATTTATTTCTTTAGTATTTTCAATTTCATATGCATGGTGATGTGGATGAAAACCAATGCTTGAAATTGGACTGAGTATAAAATAAAGGTTCCTTATTATTTCCCCAAAAATACAGCCATCAAGATTTACATCAATAACCATAAGTAAGCTTTTTTTATAATAAACTCCTTTAAATTTAAGCCAAGAAGCATTAAAACAAACTGGGACTAATTATTGAGGAAACTTGTACAATGGTGCTGGAAACTCAGAATTGACAATAATCTCTTTTCCAGTTCCTAATTTCAATTCATGTTGAAAACCAGTTTTTGAAAGAAGGCGACTAACCATTTGAAGTTGTAATTTATAGGCTAATGTATGACCAAGATTTATGCGACAAGGTATTGCATTTGCCACACCTTTCAAAATCTTATGCTTTGCTTCAAACCGTATACATGATGTTAACTTTATTGGACCATTTTTCAATAACATACGACCATAATGGGTTAAAATATGAAATTTCGGTTTAAAATTGCTTTTTGACAATATGAGATACAGTCTATTATGTTGAGTTACAATAGAATCTAGTAATAAAGCACAATCACTTTGTATTCTACGCGCACAGCATAAATCAACTATCTGTCGTAATAAAATATATAGTTTCCAATTTTGAGAATGTTTTGGGACTAACTCACCTACAATTAAACCAAAATTTCTTACTAGGCATAACATCTCCGATGCTGACATAATAACTACCCCATTATTTAAGTTGTTCTGATTTATTTTTGGAGGACAGTTTTTGCGTTCAGTAACACCGTAGTCAAAAAGAGTTATTCTAGAATTTAGTTGGTTCAAAGTAAAATATTTTTTATCAATAAGATTTTTAATTACTAGTGCCATGTCATAACGTGCCACTCCTTCAGGAATATCGTGCATAAAATCACAAACCATATTTTGTACAACATGAAAATTGGGCACTTTGTTAAATATACATCTTTCATTTAATCCAGAATTAGACACACAGTTTTAAATAATATCGGTTTCATAATTATTTTCATTCCGTATTAAAGTGTCAACTTCGCGTACCATTTTATGAAGATCATGTTTAGAACAACGACAAATTCGGCAACAGTAATTAGCATTAAAACTTTCAACAAAACCCAGAATTGAATTTAGACCTAAATTGTCTCCTAATACCAAACCAAGAGCAAAGAATATTGTAATTTCGACCGAGTCAACTTGTATTGTAATGCCATTGGTTTGAAGATCTTTCAACTCATTGATTAGGGATGAAAACATTATTTCATTTGTCACTTTATTAAATCCTCGATCAGTAGAGTGAAATAAAAATGCAACAAAAATTTTTTCCAAGGCAGACAAATATTCGGGA